>NW_017732095.1:171616-185083 GCF_001890085.2 Hipposideros armiger | reverse complement strand
AAGAATTCGGGCCGGCCGAGTGGCGCATTGGTTAAGAGTTGGCTTGGGAGCACCAGCTCTGAGCAGCAGGGCCCTGGTTCGGATCCCACATGAGGGCCAGTGACGCTGCGCCCTCTACAGCTAAGATGATGAACAACAGCTCGACCTGGAGCTGGGCTGCCATGAGTTACCCGTCGGTGACAGCATAGGCTGCAGTGGGCTGCTGTAAAGCTACCGTGAGTGGCCGGCAGCTGGCATGAGCTGCCAAGAGCCGCCATGAGAGGCCGTCCAATGGCCGGTGACCAATCTGCCTCACCCGGGAAGAGCGCAATGATCACAATGCCAACATGGGCCAGTGAAGCGACGTCCTCCACAACTAGACTGAAGAACAAAAGGACAGCAACCTGTCTGTTCCCCTTCCCTGATTCCCCAATAAAATCTCAGTTTAAAACTGTCAAACAAAGCACATTCACTGGCTTTACTGGAAAATTCCATAAACAATTAAGAGAAACAAAAATGCTGATTCTATACAAATTCCTCCTAAAAGTAAAAAAGAAGGGAGCTCTGGAGGAGGGGGATTGTCACTTTGAGGGGTAAAAAGTATAACTATTGCACTGTGTTGTATACCTGAAACTAATTTAAAAAAAAAAAAGGGGGGGAGCTCTTCCCCACTCATTTTATGAAGTCAAAATTACCTTAACAGCAAAACCACAGAAAGCCATTTCAAGGAAAGAAAACTACAGACCCAAACCCCTCAAGAGTATACATGCAAACACCCCTAACAAAATCTCTTTTATATAACACATCATAACTAAGTAGGATTTAACCCAGTAATGTTAGTTCAACACTTGAAAAGCAGCCGATGTAATTTACCATTTTTATAGACTAAAAATGAAAAAACATTACTTCAATAGATGTAGAAAAAGAATTAAACAAAATTCAACAAGCGTTCGTGATAAAAATTCTCAGCATCTTCTTGAATCTGATCAAAGGCATCATGAAAGCCTACAACTATCATCACATTTAACAGAGAGAAATGGAAGGCATTCCCTCCAGGGTCAGAAAGAAAGGAGGACGGCCATTCTTACCACCTCTAATCACATCATACTGGAGATCCTGAGTAAATGCAATAAAGGAAGTAAAAGAAATAAAGAGCATATGGATTAGAATCTGTAAAAAATAAATAAATAACCAGAGCTAATAAGTTTAGTAAGGTTGTAAGATACAAGATCAATATGCAAAAATCAGTTGTATTTATACATAATAGCAAGAAAAATTCAAATTGAAATTAAGAAAACAGTTACATTTACAATAGCAGGGAAAATAATAAAATACTTAGAAATAAGTTTAACAAAAATGCAAGACTTGTACTGTGAAAATTACAAAATATCATTGAAAGAAATTACTGAAGACCTTAATAAATGTAAAGATGTCGTGCGTTTCTAGACTCAAAGATTTTATATTTTTAACAAGGCAATATTTCCCAAATTTATCTAGAGATTCAAGGCAATCACTGTCAAATGTCTATCTGCCCTTTTTTATATAAATGGGCGAGCTGATCCTAAAATTCATATGGAATTGAGAAAAAACAAAAAAAGCCAAATAGCCAAAACAATCTTGAAAAAGAACCACATTGAAGGACTCACACTTGACAATTTCAAATCCTACTACAAAATCTACGGCATTCTAGACTGTGTGGTACTAGCTATAAGAATATACATACAGATACTGGATGAGAATTGAGAGTCCAGAAATAAACCCATACACCTGTGGTCAAGTGAATTTCAACTTGGATACTAAGACCATTCAAGGGGGAAAGAACAGGTTTCTAACAAATGGTGCTAGGACAGCTTGATGTCCACATGCAAGAGAATGAATTTGGACCCTTGATTCAGACCATATACAAAAATTAACTCAAAATGGGTCACAGACCTAAACATAAGAGCTAAAACAATAAATCTCTTAGCATCAACATGGGGCAAAAGCTTCATGACACTGGATTTGGCAACTGTTTCTTAAGTACAAGTAACCAATGGAAACATAGATCAGGCTTCATAAAAATTAAAAACCTTTTTAATTTTACACTTTCTTGGTAGCAAAAAGCATTCTACCAAGAAAGTGAAAAGACCATTCAAATAATGGAAGGAGGTTTATATCAATTATATATCTAAGGGTCTAGTATCCAGTATATATGAAGATTCCTTAACTCAACAATAAAAAGACATCCCATTTAAAAAGTGGTCATGGAACGTGAACAGACATTTTTTCCCAAGAAGACACAGGAATGGCCAATAAGCATCTGTAAAGATTCTCAGCATCATTAGTCATAGAAAAATGCCAATCAATACCACTTCCCACCCACCACAAGGATGGCTCGAGTCAAAACAAACAAATAACAACTAAAACAACCCAGAAAATAGCAAGTGATACCAAGAAATCAGAACACCCAAACACTGCTGGTGGGAATGTAAAATGTTCCAGCCACTCTGTAAAATAGTTAGGCATTTCCTCAAAAAGTAAAACGCAGTTACCATATGATTCTACAATTCCACTCCTAAGAATAAACCCAACACAAATTAAAACATATTCATACAAAAACTTGTACATGAATATTCATAATAGCCAAAAGGTGGAAACAACTCAAACGCCCATCAATTGATGAATGGATAAAGAATACGGCACAGCCATACAATGGACTACTATGTAACCACAAAAAAGGAATGAAGGACCGATAGACGCTATAATAGAGATGGACCTGAAAAGATTATGCCAAATGAAAGAAGCCAGGCACAAAATGTGAAATATGATTCCATTTATGTGAAATATCCCAAATAGGCAAATCCATTGGGACAGAAAGCAGATTAGTGGTTGCCAGGGGCTGGGGGTTGGGAAGAATGGGGTGACTGCCAGTGGGTGTGGGGTTTCCTTTTAGGTAATGAAAACGTTCTGGAAGTAGATAGTGGTGATAGTTGCACAAGCCTGTGAATATACTGAAAACCACTGAATTTTACACTTGAAAATAGTGCATATTATGTATGATATGTGAATTTTATAGCAACAAAAATAGTAACAAAAGAGATGCCAATTATCCCCAAATTGATCTATATAGATCCAACACAATTTCAATCAAAACCCCAGCAGTCTCTTTTGTAGAAATTGACGTGCTGATTCTACAATTTACTATATGGAAAAGAAAAGGACTCACAGCAGGAAAACAATTTTTGAAAAAGAAGACCAACATTGGAGAATTCATTCTACCTGATTTCAAGGATGATTCTAAAGCTAAGTAACCGAAATCCTGCAGTACTGGTGAGAGAGGCATAGAGAGCAAATAAACAGAAGAATCCAGAAAGAGATCCAACCATATGTGGTTGATTGATGAAGAAACAGAAATAATCAATGGGAAAATAATGGTCTTTTAACAGACAATGTTGAAATTATATCCAAGGGGGGGTAAAAGAAACTTTCCCCGTAACGTATACCTTATTGTAAAATATTAGCTCAAAATGGATCAGAGGCAAAATAAATAGATCAGAGACCAAAATGTAAAACCTAAACTATCCAATTTCTAGAAGAAAATATAGAAAATAATGTTTGGGACCTTGGGGAAAGTGTAGAATTCTTGGCTGGGACACAGAGCACAAACTATAAAAGAAAAGGATTGGCAAGTTTTACTTTATCAAGGGTAAACACTTCTACTTTTTTGAAAGACACTGTTAAGAAAAATAACATTTAAACCTCGTTCTGGGATAAAATATTTGAAAAACACTTATCTGATAAATGACTGGTATCCCAAGTATATAACAAACATTCACAACTCAATAATAAGAACACAAATAGTACAAAACTTGTAATGGGCAAAATATTCGAAGACACTTCACCGAAGAAGACAAACGGACAGCAAAGATACACAGGAAAAATGTTCAATGTCATTAGTCATCAGGAAAATGCAAAGGGCAACTACAAGGTGACACTGCACACCCACCAGAAAAAACCCAATTTTACAACTGACCTCAAGGGCTAGCTATTCGGAAAGCAAAGGGATTTCACACATGGCTCTGGGCATGCAGACAGTGGGTGAGCAATTGGTAGGTATGCAGATGGTGGGTGTGCAAATGGGAGGTGTGCAAATGGTGCTGTCACTTTGGAAAACAACTCGATAGTTGCTCACAGAATTAAACACACACTTATCAGATGATCTAGAAAGACCCAATTCTAGGTATTTATCTATGAAAATTGAGGAACACTTATAGCAGTTTTTTTTTAATAATCTCTAAAACTGTAAATCTCCGTATTTTCTTCAATTGGCAAATGAATAACCAACTGTGGCACGTTCATTAAATGCCGCTCAACAGCACTAAGGGTGCCTCTCAAAGCATGACAGGGAAGTGAAAGCCAGACTCACAGCTGCACACTGAGCCCACTGCCGTGATGCTCTGAGAGGCAGGATCCAGCTACAGTAACTGGGCTGTGAGGGGCTGTTTGTCAGGGGCCCGAGGGCGAGGGAGAGGGGACATGAGGGAGCTTGTGCTGGTGAAAGATTCTGTATCATGATTTGTTGACAGCTAATATCTACACATTTGTCAAAACTCATAAAAAATTATATCCCTAAAAAGAGTGAATTTTTTACTACATAAATCATTCCTCAATAAACAATGTGAAAAAAAATATGAAGAATTCCAAGCAAGATAAATATAGAGAAAGCTACACCTAGATACATGGTGGTAACACTGTGCACCAGCGAAAATGGGTATCTTAAAAGTAACAAGAGTTTTAAAAATTCCTTGCAATGCACATCATTTAGACTGAAAGATGGCTTTTCCACAGCAGTGGGGGCGAAAGGCCGTAGAGCAGCGGTTCTCAACCTTTCACAGGGGTCACCTAAGACCATCGGAAAACACATATTTTCGATGGTCTTAGGAACAGAGACACCGCTCCTCTATCCGTCTCCAGGCCCACATGCAGATACGCCCACATACGAGTGCCCGGCGACCCCTGTGAAAGGGTCGTTCGACTCCCAAAGGGGTCGCGACCCACAGGTTGAGAACCGCTGCCGTAGAGGATAACCAGAGATACAGTACCAGGAGATTCTCCTATCATTTGGGATGTGGCCCAAATACAGACTTTAGACACCGATAAAGCGAGTCTACGTGTATGACTAACACGAAAACAACAGAAACCACATTTATACAATGAAGGAGAAAACTGACTGAGGAAAGAAATAAAAAAATGAGAAAAGAAAACAAACATAAGAAAGTTGAGCTAAACAGATTGTAGGGAGGAGTCCAAATCTATACGTAATTAAAGCAAATGGAAGTAAACTGAATGCTCCAGTATTTCTAAGACAAAAACTGTGAGAGGATAAAACAAAATGCCATTAGATACATCTACAGCATAAAGACACAGACAGACTGAAAGAAAGGGGAAGAAAAATATATCCTGGGCAAACACATCAGAAAACTTTACTCCTGGGCTGGCCGAGTGGCACGTTGGTTAAGAGCTGGCTTGGGACTCCAGAGGGCCCCGGTTTGGATCCCACATATGAGGGCCAGTGACACTGCCCTCTACAGCTAAGATGCTGAACAACAGCTCAACCTGGAGCTGGGCTGCCCTAACATAGGCTGCAGCCCCTGCTGCAATGGGTTGCCAAGGGCTACCGTGTGTAGCCAGCAGCCAGCGTGAGCGGCCAGCAGCCACAGTGAGTGGCCGTCCAGAAGACAGCGACTGATCTGCCTCACCTGGGAAGAGCACAATGATGGTGCCAACTTGGGCCAGTGAAGCAACGTCCTCCACAACTAGACTGAAGAACAAAAGGACAGCAACTTGTACTTGTCTGTTCCCGTCCCCCAATTCCCCAATAAAAATCTTTAAAAAAACAAAAACAAAAACTTTAAGGCAAAAAAGCATTACCAGAGACAGACAGACCACAATACATAAAAATAAAATGGCTCAATTTATTAGCAACACACAACAATTCCAGACTTGCATGCACCCAAAACAAAGTCCCAACAGTTTATGTAAAGCAGAAATGAATAGCAATATAAGAAAACAGACAAATCTACAATTGCACAGGCTGGTGAACACAACTGTCACGGAGATCGATGTATCAGTCAGAGAAAAATATCTGTAAGGACAGAAAAGATTTAAACAAGATTACCAGGTGCCCCAATGGACACGCATAAGAGTTTACACTCCAAACCAGTAGAGCGTGTTCTACTCTGAACCCCACAACAGTTAGGACGCTGACCGCACACACCACCCTCCTGCACACACAGACCACCTTGCAGACAATGCAGTGACCAAGAAATTAAACATCTGAAAATACTGCACATGTAAATGTAAGTACATTTTAACATATTTTTTTAAACTCGATGTGTTTGAAACTGAAACTCCTAAATAACTCCTAAGTCAAAAAAGAAATCATAGGGCCGGCCGAGTGGCTCAGTTGGTTAAGAGCTCGCTCAAGAGTTTGAGCTCTGAGCAACAGCGGTTCGAGGCCAGCCCGAGCTGAGCAGCCGCTAAGCTGCCAATAGGTAGCAGGATGGCTCAGCTAAAAAAAAAAAAAAAAAAGAAATCATAGTGGAAACAAACATTTATGAATGAAAGATAATAAAAGTACTAGGTATCTAAATTTGTGCACTTGAACAAGCTCTACATTAGAAGAAAATATTTAACTTCAAATGCTTATTATACGAAAAGAAAGCTGAATATCAATGAGCAAACAACCAATATATAAATTAGAAAAAGACCAGCAAAATGAACCCTGAAAAGCAAAAGAACAGAAATTAATGAAATAGAAAAATTTTAAAAATCAACACATTGAAAATTTTAGTTAAAAATAAATTAAAAATTAAACTATATGAGTACTAGGGCAAAAATAAGTGGTTTTCTCTTTAATCTGAGTATAGAAAAAGGCTATCTAACCATGACTAAATAATCCAGATGCAATAAAAGATAGATAAATTCGACTTTATAAAAAATAAAAATGTTCAGCATGGCAAAAATATTTATGACAAGTAATAAAAGGAAAATATTTGCACTATATATCACTGAAAAAAGAAATAATATTCCTAATATGCAAAAAATAAAAACTTTAAACTTCGGGCAAAAAAAGACCAAAAATCCTACAGAAAAATAAGGAAAAGACATGAAAAATGATAGAAACGTGTATCTAAACCTAGGAAAAGATGTTCCACTCCACGCATAGAAAAAGAAATGCAAATGAAAACAACATTGAGCTACCGCTGTTCTCCTGTCACTTTGGCAAAAATCGACGACCTTATCCGGAGGCAGGTGAGGCTGCGGTGAGAAGGCAGCCGAGTCGCTGGTGGTGGGAATGGGGGACGGGACAGCCGCTAAGAGGGGTATCTGGAAATATCTAGCAAACGACACACGCACATCCCACTGAATCCTGGGGGTTGGCCCAGAAGACACAACCAGGAAATACAAATACGTCAGGCTATCGTGTGCAACTGCCGATCAAGGTCAGCTGCTTAAGCACCCCGCACCACCGGGGACTGACTGGACCAAGTCAGGGCACCCGTGCAGGCAGCAGCACAGATTTCCCATCTCTGACCATGGACAGCGCTAGAAGCAAAGACACCAGGATAGCAACAAGCCGTCTGATAACATTTCCACCCCACAAGGAAGCAGAATTCTTCAAAGGCATGCTGATTCCAGGGCCGGGCAGGTTAGGTACAAGATGAGCCTGAAACATGATACAGGAAAGGTTAAAAATAAAAAAAATTTTAAATAGGAAGAGGGAAGAAAAGGAAGAAAGGGAGAGAGAGAGGGAGGGAGGGAGGAAAGAAGGGTGCTATGGACTGAATGTCTGCATCCCCCTCAAATTCTTGTGTTGAAACCTAACCCCCAATGTGATGGCATTAGGAGGGGGGCCTTTGGGAGCTGGTTAGGTCACAAGGATGGAGGCCTCGTGACGTGATTATGCCCTTATGAAAGGGACCCAAGAGCTCTGGCTCTCTCCACCACGTGAGGGCACGGGAGAAGGTGGCCGCCTGCAACTGAAGAGGGCACTCACCAGGTCCCGCCCGTGCCGGCACCCTGAGCTCAGACTTCCAGCCTCCAGAACGGCGAGAAGGAAATATCTTTGTGGACAAGCCACCCAGTCTGTGGTGTTCCTTACAGCAGCCAGTACAGACTGACGCAGGACCAAGACAGGAAGGGAGGGGGAATGAAGTGACAGGGACACACCACAGGGCCAGGAGGCACACTGGAGGGCTCTCGCAGATCTGGGACAACTGGAGCACCAAAATCACTGAGGGCAGTGAAGAATTAAAAAGTAGAGAAGTGTGGAAGTAAAAAACCGGAGTCTGTGAAACCCAAATGATAACACAAACAAACCGGGGGGATGGGGGGTGAGCTGCTCACAGCAGATGCCAGGTGCTGACAGGCCTGTGTCCAGGGCTGGTGCTGGGTAGCCTCGTTTGGTGACCGTCACAGGAAAGACTGGTCTGGGTAAAGGTCATCGATGGATTCTAAACATGGGAGCAGTTTTCCTGAAAAGCAGGGTATCTGAATGTTCTTAAAATGCCTTCTCACCAACTGCTTTGCAGCTGCCAGGGGAAAAGCAGCAAGGATCTTAGGGGGCGATGCGGCAAGTCCTTGACCAAGCGGCAGCTTAGCACCCCCACTGGGCAGACGGACTTTCTGTGTGTCCCAACGTGAGGCCCTGAGGAGGCCCATCTCACACTCACACACGGAGGGTCCAGCCAAGAACGCACAGCTGGGACCTCAGCGTGAGGAACCGATGGAAGGGAGGGACCATATTCTTCACAATGTCAGTGTCATAAAAGTGACAGAAAGGCTGTGAAAATGGCCCAGACTGAAGGAGACTAAAGGCACGGAGGCACTGCGGGCCACGCGGGAGCCTGGCTGGGCTCCCGCCCAGAGGGGCCCGTCACTGAGCGGTGGAGACACTGGAGGGCACAGCATAGGCCGAAGTCGGTCAGCGAGGACAGAAGAGGAAGAGAACAGCCAGTCTCAGCCAACAGCAGCTCTGCATCCTCTGCTCCAAACCCTGCGCAATCCTTGGACACCGACGTCTAAGCCTGTCCCACACTCTCGCTTCACTCTTCAGCCTTTGTCTCTTTGCTAACGTAGCCTCTTCAGGTCTCACACATATTCACATCGCTCCTATCCAAAACAAACAAACAGCAGCTCTGTCCTAGACCCCCATGTTCACACCCATGAACAGAGCAGCCGCCCACAGGCCAGTTCAGTCTGGTATCTTCCCGCAGTGCTGAGCTGGGCTTCCGCTCAGTCTCCCCAAAGCCAATGGACACCTTCAGTCCTCGTCTTACTGTACTGTCCTCCCTTCTCAACCTGGAAAAAGAAAAAAGCCTTTTGTGACGATGCACGCTGTTACCCTGGGCACACGAGAACAGGAACTCTCCGAAACTGCTGGTGAAAGAGAAAGCGGGCCGGTTTCCTGGAAGGGAATTCGGCCACGAGCACTTGAAATCTGAACTCGGTATGATTTCACAGTAAGGAAGCGAAGGGGCTGAGGGAAATTCAGGCGGGAGCTCTGGACTTGACTGCTCTGGTGCTGACTTCAGTTTCCTTGTTGATAAAGCAGGATAACGGCAGACCCCCGCGGGAGAGGTGTGGGATGGAGTGAGGAACTGGGCCTGGAACATAGACAGCAACGCTGGGAAACCATCTTCCCCGAGGGCCACACAGTTATTCCTGGAAACACACCAACGCCTCCTGGGGGAACTTAAACGGAGCCTGCCATCTTCTCCGCAGGATGGGGAAGGAGATCCAGTCTCAGACGGGGAAGCAGCGCACAGAACGACCGACCAAGCCAAGCTCACTGGGTGACTAGGCGAGAGCTGGAAGCAGAATCCATCTCTGGACCCCGGCTGGATCCACGGGGGCTCCTACCAGAAAGCTCTCCTCCCACGATTTCTGCTCATGCTCTGCCAAATGCATACAAGGGACTGGTGACAACGGCGGCACTCCAGCTGTGACCAGCCCTGCTGGCTCTGGGCTGAGGCCCAGGCCCGGCAAACACCGGGCCGTGATCCGGGGGCGCTCAGAGGCTCAGGAGGTGGTCCAAGCCAGCACATTTCCTCAGTTACAGGGTGAGCAAAGCCATAGGGTTAGAGTCTTGTGCCCTGAAAGAACAAAACAGCCAGAGAGCTGGCAAAGGTCACGGCTCACACTGAAAGCACCTTTCTGCCTCAGTGTAGCTGGAGTGTCACTGTTACCCTCAAACCCAAACATAAGGTGGCCTCCACGGTACAAGTAACACAGGATCCAAGGTGGCACGGGGTACGCACTAATCAAATGGTGTAACCGCAAGTGCCCCTGGACTTCCAGAGAAAGCAACAGAGGCCTGATATTAGCAGACCGAGTTTGCTTAGGCAGATGCAGCGCATCCTGGCCCCGTGACGCTACCCAGGGAGAACACGAGGTGGCTCGCAGCCCTCCATACCGGGGCGCCCCTGACCACTCTGCTATGGTCGGCAGTCAAGAGGCCATCTCTGTGCTGACTGGCGGTGCACAGACAGGCTGGCTGCGGCTTGTCTGGCTGTCTCCAGGGGTGGACTCGTCCCCACCCCCGCACACCATCCCAGGCCACCATAGAGCAGTGACGCAGTTCTCAGATCCATCACTGTCTCTGCATGTGGGGCCACCAGACAGCCTGGCAGCGGCAGCAGGGGAGGACAGAATGAGTCATGTGCTGGGGAAGGACCAGCCCCTTCCTGCCAGGCTGCAGCGCCATCTGAAACTCTGGGAGCACAGCACACTCCCATGGCCCCACGAGAGGAAAGAGACAAAGACGAATGCCCATAACAAATGTCACTTGACACAGGAGAGCTAGAGAAGGAGGGGCTGAAGAGCTGGATGCCGCAGTCCCCGTGGCGTTGTGTGGCACAGGGCAGCTGGGCGCCTGGGCACTCGGTTCTCTTGGGAGCCCTACGAGGGGTGCCCACGCCTACATAAATACAGCATAAAATGAAGGATGAGACCGCCGAACCTCAGGAGGGCACCGACACCATCTCCATGTCACCATCGCTCTTGGAGAGGATGTAAAAACATCCTCCCTTTCTGAGGCCATGACCTCCACGTCTTCACTCTTCTTCCCATGTTATGACAATGAGATGGGCAGTGCCCACAGATGGTGGAACTGCTGCCAGCACGATGCTGGGAGGAGGCTGGGGCCCTGGCAGGGCTCCCTCAGGGGGCACAGAAAGCAGCGTCACCCCGTCTGTCATCTGTCGCCTCCTGGCCCACCAGCATGTGGGCTCCACCCCTACATTTCAAACCACCACCTCCCCCACTAGTCCCCTCCCTTGTCACCCTGAAGGACAACAGACATCAAGCTTTGCATGCCTCCTCTGTCCCCGTGGGGGACAGCTAGCTGTCCCCAAATCCCTTCTCCCTCCTTCACGACGAAAGCTGTGAGTGAGCACAGAGCCGCCCAGGAGGAGATGGCATGGCCCAGCCACAGGGAAGCCAGGGGCCACCATGCCATATACTGGTATACGGCGGTCTTGTGTAACACTGTCGGCGGGCAGTGGTCTGCGTGATGTCATCTGCAGGCAGTGGTCTGCATACCATGATACAAGTTGGCATAACTTGAGCTTCACATCCTTGAACTGCTGTTATTTGCTCTCCATGTGCCCTCTCTGCTTCCACAGGGTGAGAACATAGGAAATGCATGTGCATTTGGTCTATCAGAGGTCATGCCAACAGACTGTGTTAGAACCACACACAATGGCAGGCCACCCAGAGCCAGGACTACATGTCCAAGAGGCAAACTTGGCCTAATGAAAACCACCGTGTTTTGGGAGCCCTGTGTTTCAGCAGCTTACCCTCTCCCCAGTGGAGCCCCATGACACGGCGGTGCTCCCGGCACATGCATCTCCTCAGGTCTCTAGAACCCCTCCCCCCCATGCCCCTGGCCCCCGGCTCTGCACAGGGATCCAAAAGCCCCTGGGACACGCTCCCTGAGATCCCAAACAGAAGTGAATCTGCTCCCAAACTCCAGATCTCTTCCCACTGCAAGCACTCTTACCATCCCCCGGGGTCCCAGGTGTGACACTCCCTGGGTGTCGCTCTCGAGCCCCCTCTCTGTGTGTCCCCACCTCACCCCTGTGACTGATGTGGTGTCGTCCTCTGCAGGCCTCCAGCCCATGATGACCAGCCTGGCCAAGCTTAGGTCACTGCTCCTACGTGACGAACACAGCTCCACAGGCTCCGTGTGCCCACCCTCGCTGAGCCAGACAGGCCACGTTCTCTGAATGTGAAGCTTTAATATAGAAACTTAACAACAAAAGCATAGTCTTCCCAACAAGGGAAAAATCATGTAGAAAATTTCAGAACAAAGACTGGGAATGACAAGCAGCCGTATCAGAACAGGTCGTATCAAAACCACCAGGTGGAGCTTAAAGTTCTCTGAAAGAAAATTGAAAGCCAGACCCATTCGCTAGAAAACAAGTGAAAATGTCCCAAAGAACATTCAAGAGACTAGAGAGAGAGCAGCGCAACTCTACAGGAAGGAAAAGAGGACAACATGCATTAGATGAGAAATTAAACTGTGAACAAAATTATAAATATAAATGATCAATATGACTAACAGCTATTAAATAATAAAACATTAACTAAGTACAAAATGAAGACAAATTTGACAATCTGACTAAAAAAGATAAAATAAGCATTAGAAATGAAAAAAATGCAATAAGAGATAAGGAAAAGACTGAAAAATTGTAAGAGCACATCATCTGTATCCATATACCTGAAAACTTCCCTGAAATGGACTATTTTCTAAGGGAAAAAATCAATGGGTAAGATGGATAACCATGATAGAAACTGCACAGGCGTCAAAACTCTGTCTCCAAAGCTGGCTCCAGGCTTAGAGGCTTTGACAGAGGAATTCCATCATTCCATCATCTATCAGACCAACAACATTTGCTTTCCTAAACACAAGACAGAAAAATGGGTTACTTAAACAAAAGATAGAAAAATAAGGAAAGTTTCTCAAATCATGTTATGGAAGCATGCTACCATTTACATGACACCGAAATAAGTTAAAAATTAGAGGGGGAAAAAAAAAAAGACTTATAGGGCAGTATCACCTCGGCCATACTCTAACCCTCACACTAACCCCTACCCGGCACTAACCTGAACTCCAGCCCTAACCCTATAACTAACCCTTATTCCAGTCCAAATAAAATACTGGAAGGGTATTATAATTGGAAGATTATTAAAAAGTATCAATTAAGAACAGGATTGGGCCAGCCGAGTGGCGCGTTGGTTAAGAGCTGGCTTGGGACGTCAGAGGGCCCCAGTTTCGGATCCCACATGAGGGCCAGTGACACTGCCCTCTACAGCTAAAATGCTGAACAACAGCTCGACCTGGAGCTGGGCTACCATGAGTCGCTGGCAACGGCGTAGGCTGCAGCCCCTGTGGCAGTGGGTTGCCATGGGCTACCGTGTGTAGCCAGCAGCCAGCGTGAGCGG
>NW_017732095.1:159167-171126 GCF_001890085.2 Hipposideros armiger | reverse complement strand
ATGATGGTGCCAACTTGGGCAAGTGAAGCAACGTCCTCCACAACTAGACTGAAGAACAAAACGACAGCAACTTGTCTGTTCCCCTTCCCCAATCCCCCAGCACTGTTCCCATCCCCCCAATTCTCCAATAAAAATCCTTAAAAAAAAAAAAACATAAATAAATAAATAAATAAATAACGAAAAACAAAAACCTTAAAAAAAAAACCTTTAAAAAAAATGGAACTTTTGTTTCAATTTTAAAAATCAAACAGCTTCATAGACCAGGACTAGAGTGGCTTCTGCTACCTGAAGAAGCACGCTCACCAGGTAGCAAGCACACTTCCCAGTGAAAGCACATGGGTCAAGTCCAGAAGAAGCCAAACGCCCAACTAGAAAACTACTGCAACTAAAGCATTTTAACACCGGGCATGTCCAAATGCATAAGAATCGACAGCTCTCCTATACACACTATTAAATATTTGAGAAATGTAACAGGGAAAGTCCCAATTACAGTAACCAGATAATCTAAATAAGTTGCAAATGAGTTCAAAACAGAAAAAGTACCTATAGCAAGAAAGCTATAAAATGTAACTGAATGCTAATAACATACTAAATGGAGAAACAGTATCTTTCTATACTAAAAATTCATATTGTTAAAATTTTAGCTGTTTACAATTTTATTTATTTATTTATTTTTAAAGATTTTTTTTATTGGGGAATTGGGGGAGGGGAACATTGTGTTTTTCCAGGACCCATCAGCTCCAAGTCAAGTTGTTGCCCTTCAATCTTAGTTGTGGAGGGCGCAAGCTCAGCTCCAAGTCCAGTCAACGTTTTCAATCTAGTTGCAGGGAGGTGTAGCCCACCATCCCATGCGGGAGTCGAACCGGCAACCTTGTTGTTAGGAGCACATGCTCTCACCAGCTGAGCCATCCGGCTGCCTATTGGCAGCTCAGCGGCAGCTCAGCTCGGGCACAGCTCACTGGCCCATGTGGGAATCCAACTGGCAACCCTGTTGCTCAGAAATCGCACTCTAACCAACTGAGCCATCTGGTGAGCCCCCAAAATATTTTTTAAATAATGAGGTTACCAGATAAATATACCATAAAACTAAAATAGTTAAAGTAATTGTACCAGCACAGGAAGAAACACATCAATTAGAGAATTTAGAAACAGACACCATATATACAATATTTTCATATAAGATGCACATATAGGATAAAAGTAGCAGCACAAGTCATTGGGAAATAAAGTATTTTTCAATAAATACTGTTTTTAATAATTAGAAGAAAAAAAATAATGTATACCTTCACTTAATAACATATCAAATTAATCCTAAATGGATTACACAGGTCAATGCAAACAGCAAGAGCAGAACAGGAAATGTAAGTGACTGCCCCCATTTCAGGATGGGGTAGGTTTCTGAAGGTGAACACTCAGAAGAGGACATCACAAAGAAAAATATTGATGAAACCGCCCCAAACGCCAACATCAGATTAAGAGGTGAATGAGTCGACTGGGGAAAATATGTGCCACAGAATTAAAAGCATGTCTTCAACAAAACTGGAATGTTTCACAAGTAAGGAAAAGACGAGACCAGCTCTAGGGAAAGCTGTCCATTGCTCTGTTTCCAGTGCTCTCAGGCAGACAGAAGACAAGTGCCTCTTCTGCTCTCACCTGGCCATCTGGAGGCCAGTCTGGCAGTTACACATTTCGCCTCTCTTAAAATACCCTCATCCTCTGACCCAGGAACTCGATGTGGACGAATGCCGCTTCCGCCTCCCGAAGAGGAGAGGCTGGCTTATGCACATGGATGCCCGCCTCTCTGCTACCCGTATTAGCAACAGATCTGAGAAAAACACACATCACTAAACAAAAGGGAATGATTTAATAAATACCCACATCCACACAGTGGGAACTATGCAGCCTTCAGACACTGTATTCTATTTTCACCGGGGGAACACGGAGCACTTTGCAGCACAGCATGTGGTTTAAAAGCAGGGCCCAGACGTGTGCAGGCATCTCAACCCCTGACACAGGCTGGAGTGACACCGACCAAAATGTCTGCAGCAGTGCCATGGTCCCCAGAGTGGGGTGGGCCGTGGCCGTCACAAAGCAGTTCACACTGGGGCGCGGGGATGCAGGAGGAGGTGACACACAAGCACAGGGACCTGAGAAAGCACACAGTGCAGGATGGGATCGCTGGCTCTATGGGATAAAGCTGCAGAGCTGGAGCTGGGGAGAAAGACTTCCCACCGATTCCTACCAGCAGCCCACATGGAGGCAGAAAGACCCCCGTTTCAAGATAGCTAATCCCTTTATTATGATCCCACCCCCAGGATTACCATAAGGATGAACGGGAAGTCAGGATTATAGGGTTAACAAGGGACCCAGCTCCACCCATAGTCCTCCCAACTCTATGGTTAAACATCTTAAGATGCCAGTTCACTTTATCAGTTCTTTTACCCTCTTTGGCTATTTATCTCCACATTTCTAATTCCCAGGTTCGTGGTGCTCTTCCTGACTTCCCAGCCTTCTGTCACAGTCATCCGCTGACTTCCTACCAAGACAGACGCGTTTCCTCTCCTAGCCCCGCCCCCTCCGGTCCTCAGCGTCGTGCTTCCATCCATCAGTGTCAGGGCGCACGCAGAGCTCTGGAACCCGATGCGCTCCTCCTGCGCACCCCCTTCTCAGACCAGGACCAGGCGTGTGTGCCGAGTGAGTAAGGGCTCGCTGAGCGCTCCGCGTACTTAGAGCTCACAGCAGGGGTCACCCAAACATAGCAGGGACATAGCTGGGAGCCCTCCTGGGGCCACTTCTCCCTGCTTCCAGGCCGGCACCCTCCACTCACTCGCATCCAAAGCCCATCCCAGCTTTCCACTGTTCTGGGGCCAACAGGGCAGGGGCTGGCCCCACTGTCTGCTTAGGACTTTCCCCTCTGCTGTGACAGCAGGCTCCTGGTCCACCTTCAGGGGAGGAACCTGCAGTCTTCAGCCAGGCTGGGGAAGGGGCTGCAGGCCAATGGGACAAGGAGCTGAGCAGCTGACAGCTTCAACAGGCTTTCCACCAATTTCCTATTTCAGCCCATCTTTACTGCCTCCCCCGCCCCAATTTCAGAGGTATATGGTAATGTCATTCCTGAGATTTGGGGGCGGGACTGTCTGCAATGCATTTGCCTTCCAGACCCTCAACACACACACACACACACACACACACACACACGCACGCACGCACGCACGCACGCACGCGCCTCTCCACTTTCCATTTTTCAGATCTGCAAGGTCCCTCTGCTTGTCTGTCTGCTTCCCAAATTCCCAAATTCTGTCATCTCCTCTCTCAGTCTCTTAGTGGCTTGTGCTTTTTTTGTTGGTTTTCTTTTTTTTTTTTTAGCTGAGCCATCCTGCCACCTGTTGGCAGCTCAGCAGCAGCTCAGATAGGGCCGGAAATCGAACCGGCAACCCTGTTGCTCAGAGCTCGCACTCTTGAGCGAGCTTTTAACCAACAGAGCCATTTGGCCGCAAGGTCATGGTGAATTTAATCTGCCATTTTGGCTGAAAATCAAGGGAAGAATTTTTTATTTTAAGGTAGGAACTAGTAAGTCAACTTGGATGCTAACAGAAGTGATCTGTCAGGGAGAAGAAACCGAGGCCCAGGAGAGATGGCACAACAAAGGCAGAAGCAAGTCCCTGAGCAAACGGGGGGCTGCCCTGGGACCAGGGCGCAAGGAGTTCTGAGGGATGGCGAAGAGCTGTGGTCATCAGCTGAGACTGGCATCTGAGGAAGGAAGATCAGAGGTACCAGAATGGCCTCAGATAAAGCAAACTCCCCAGGGAGGTGTGGCCGGGGTTGACTGGGGACAGAGGCCACCCCAAGTCCCTTGGCCAGTCCGCAGGGCTGCGTGGTCTCCCGGGAGGACCAGGCTGCTACTGTGCCCAGCAGACTCTCAAGCACAGGAAGGGGCCCAGGTGCCTGTGAGACCGTGATCACAGGGCTGCCTGTGGCCTGCAGGCTGTGGGCAGAGGTGTCGCCAAGGAGGACACAGCGGGAAGGAGGCCGGCTAGGAGCCTGGTCAGGAAACTCATCTGCACTGTCCCATCCGTACTCACTCTAGGTGAGCTTTAAAGTCCTTTTTCATATTTTCCGAATTTTCCAGATCTCTAGTGAAAGCTGTTACCTTACTGTAACAGAGGGCAAAAAAACTGTGAAAAGCAGTTTTTTCCAATTCAGTATTCCAAAGAATAAAAGACCTCAAAGTAAATAAAAGTTTTCAACAAAGTTCTGTTACTTTCCTCTCTTAATTTCCTGCTCTTGCTGCAGTGGGAGGCCAGTCCTGAGCTGGGCCAGGAGTGGGCTGTGCCACCAGCCAGCTGTCGGAGCCCCGAGTCCCCTGTGCCAAACAGACAAGGCGGCGTGCAGGAGTCCCAGCTGGGTCCAGCGCGGGCCTCTGCCCGAAGGCAGTCTTGGCTGCGCTATGTTGGACCGCCCCTCACCTCCGTCTAAGGAAGCGTGGAAAGCTCTCAAGACGTGCAAATGGAAACCCACGTCCTTCCAAAGCTACGCTTCCCCTGGGCACCATCCACTGCAGATGAGCTCTGTTCTGGCTCATCACACCCCCACCTCTCCTCCCCCGGGAATCCCACGGAAAGACACTGCAGGACGCAACCAAAACTGCCAAGGGAAGCAGAGCCATTTCTGTTCCCACCAGCTCTGTGCTCCTAACAGCTCCCTCCCTCTCCACCTGCAGAAGCGGCCACAGGTGTCCTATAAAAAGCTGGCTGCCTGTACTGCACCAAGCCCCAGGGATTCCCAGATCCCTGCTGCAGCCCTCCAAATGGCAGTCCTGATGGCTCAAACGCACGGCTTGTCTCTGCCTCCCCTGGCATGGAGTCCGCAGTGTGCAGCACAGACCGGTGGATGACTGGGCCAGCCCACCCCACCTAAGGACACGGATTCACCCCCAGAACTGCAGCCAGGAGGACAAATCTGGACAGCACTGAAGTCTAGGGGGAGAGGCCCAGCACAGAAGGCCATGTTTATAGGCCCGAGTTCCAGAGGCCCGTCCCTCAGGCTCTAGAAAACCAGATCGAGATTTGCACAATTACAATGCTGGTCCCAATCCAAGGCAGATTTGGGTGTCCTCTGCGTAAGCTGGAAAAAACAACCCGACAAAGACAGAAAACAGACTGCCTGGCTCCCCACCCCTCGCACAGCGCATAGCGCAGAGCGGGCTTGCTGGCCTCAGAATGGCCCTCCAGGCCCAACTGTCCCCACTGCCCTCTGACTTCATCTCCCACCACCCTGGTCCCCTTGCTGCTCCCGAGCCCACCAGGCCTATCACCCAGAGCCCCAGGCCGGGCTGGCTCCAACGCTTCTCAAGTTTGTCCCGAGGCCCTGTCTTGGCCACGCTGACTGCCCGGTCAGAACCCCACTCAGCACACCCATGGCCTCGCCCTGTCTCCTCCACAGCACACGCCACCACCTGCCACACTGTGTCGCTCATAACAGTTATGTTTCATAACCCCCACAGGACATAAGCTAAATGAAGCAGGATTCTAGAAGAGTATCCGATCATCATAGGTGCTCCGTGAATATCTGCGGATTGAAGGAAAGAACAGACAAGCTCTGTGTTAAGCCGTTTAAGTAAGAACTCTCCCCTTCAGGTGTCTCAGGGTTCTAATTACCCACCAACCCCAAATATAATACCTATGTGCACGTGCTTCCGACGCCTGCCACTGTCTCTCCCGCGGGTGCTGCTGAAGTGGCTCTGGAAGCTCAGTGGTTGGGCCTGCGAGGCTCTCCCTCAGGAGGACTCCATGGCAGCCACTCGGGGCTGCCATCAGGACCACTGGGGAAGGGCAGACACTGAGTTCCGGGCCCACCTCACACCAACACACAGCTCCCGCTTATCCCACCAACGTGAAGCACACGGACGGCGTCACATAGGCAGCTGCCATTGAAGGTGATACAGACCACTGCGCATGATGGTGTCACATAGGCAGCTGCCATCGACGGTTATGCAGACCACTGTGCGCCAACCGCACCGCGCCGACCACGCCACACAGACCACTGTGCACCATCGTGAAGCGGACTCAGGCTCATGAGGCCAGAGGTCTCTGCTCAAGTCCCAGTCTCACCACTGACAACCCTGACGTCACTTCCCTGAACCTTGGACACTGAGGACTGAGCAAGATATTCAGATCATCACAGCTGTCACACACCAGGCACTTTATAACCTTTGGCTGCTGTTATGACTACATTAGTGTTACACGAAGCCTGCTGAAAACCCATAGGAAGTAGTATTTATAAGTTTTAGAAAAACGAAGACACCTTCAGGATAAATTTAAAAGGAATCATTTCAAGGTAGCTTTGCAAAACTGGAGTGACAGCCAGTCCCAGACACACCATCACGGCACCGGTGCACATGCATCACTGCCCAGCTCACAGGCCTGCTGGAGCATGGGGAAAACGAAGTGTGTGTCTGCGCAGTGCACACTCACTGCCCTCGGGCCCCACTGGACAATGTGGTCAGGCCGACTTGGAAGAAAGGTTAACAGACAAGGAGGAAACGGCTCTCTTTAAATCCTGGCTCCACAGAAGAGGAGGGAAACGTGCATAGCACTGACACTGTTGTTGCACCCTGACCTGTAACAGGTTCCTCATGTGACACAAAACCAGGCCACAAGGAGGGGCAGCACGACACGTGGCTTCATACACAAACATGACTTTAAAAATCGACTGCTGTAGAAAGAATCACTGGGTTTAAAGACATGAGCTCCGTGAGGGCTGGAAGAGGCGCGAGTTCCCTGCAGCCATAGGAAGGTCTCTCTAGGGAGCCCTGTAAGCAGGTTAGAGAAATTGTTATAACTGTATGTCATAGGTAGACAACATGAAGAATGGCCTCTCACCTGAGATAGCAGATCTTATCAAATCAAAGTAATGGAAATTAAAGTGTAATCATAAATCAGTTATTTGGAGGGTCAAAGGCAGTTTCCCAGAGAAAGAATTTCTCAAAAAGCGATGAGACTCGAAACTGAGCCTGGAACGTTAGAGACAGCGATAAGCTCTCAGAGCCCCAGCCTCCCCTAAACCCTGACCCACAGCCCTAAAACCGGCAGAGGTCTGGGGCAGTGTGGATTCGCAGAGCCGTTTAAATCTGTGGAGAGTGGTGGAGAAGACAGAATAGGTGCAGCCCGACTGCCCCGGCCACCGCCCCCGCCCCATCTGAAGAGGCTTTACCTAGACCACAGGGCCAAGGAGCCCTGTCCGGGCAAAGACGCCAGAGGCTCCTGCAGGCAGCCTGCGGCCTCTGTGCGTGAGCACCAAAGATGAGGGGACGTCGGAAACCACCAAAGGAGGGCGTCCACTTTCACCGGTGCCAGAAGAGGAGGAATCCGATTGACTCTCCTGCCTCAAACAATGAAAACCAGACAAGAGACCTGAGACTGTGAGTCTGCACGTGGGACAATGACCCCTGAGGAAAAGAAGTGATGTGGCACATCCTGGTCGCGCAGCCCGCAGAGGGGGGAGTGTTCCAGGCTACAGTGCGGGGAAGGAGGAGCCCAGAAGAGCAGGGGAGGCCTGGGATACGGAAACGGGCTTGAGATTCAGGACGGCAACAGCAGCGAGAATGAGCAGGCCACACAGCGAAATGTTCCAGAGACCTGGGAGGGGGGTCGCCTGAGTCTTCACCTGGATGGACCCGACATGTGAGTGAGCATTCTACCTGCGGCCAGAAAGAGCCAGGAGCAAGAAACAGACACGGGTGGCTGTCGCTCCCACACTAGGAACGGTTCACACCCAGCAACTGGCCACAGAATCTTATGACACAGGGGCCACTGGGCCGAACTCTTGGAAGAGTGTTGTCTCAGCAGCATTAGTAAGTAGACTGGCAGAGTAAACTGGAAACTGTCTAACAACATTTAACAACAAGCCACCAAACGATCTAAACTTTCCAGCGAACAAATGCATTCATTCCAAACAGAAAGTTTAAAATATTTAAAAGAATAAAGAACCCAGCAATATAAATTTCACAATATCTTCCATCTATTCAAAAATTACGATATGCAAAAAAGCATGAAAATATATCTCGTAGTGAGAATAGTTGATTAGTAAGAAAAAGATCCGGATATTACACATGGAAATAATTAGTACACAAGGTCCCTAAAACAGCTGTTGTAAATGCACTGTACATGTTTACAAAGATAGAGGAAAGCATAACATACTAAGGAGACAAGAAAAGCATTTACAAAGACCCAAATCAAACATCTAGAGATGAACATGCACTGGACAGGATTACTGTTACATCAGACACTACAAAAGGGAAGATCAGTCAACATGCAGGCAAAACAATCTCTCAGACAGAAAGTGTTTAAAATGAAACTGAGAAGGAAAGAGCCCCTCTTCCCTTAAAAGAAAGAAATATATGTGTAATTAAAGGCTTATAGGGGATGACAGGATGAGATAAAAACAATTTGAAGAAATAATGATAAACATTTTTCAAAAACCGATGAAAATTATGAATCCATAGATCCAAGGAGGTCAATAATCCCTGAGCAGAAGGAAATTAAACCAAGGCACATCATAATCAATTTACCTAAAGAGAAAATCTTAAACGCAGCCAGAGAAAAAAGAAACATATACAGAGGGACAAGCACAGACATGGTGGGCAGGGGGCTTTTCAGAAACAATGTAAGCCAGAGATTAATGAAATTACATCTCTAAAGTAACAAAGAAAAAAGCTGTCAACCTGAAATATCGCAGGAAGTGAAAATAACTTTCCGATACAAAGGCAAAATGAAGACTTGTTCTAACAAACAAAAGCTAAAATAATTCATCACCAACACACCTGAACTACAAATAACATTAAAGTCCAACATACAAACAGAAAATGATATCATAAAGAAATCTTGATCTACGAAAGAAATGAAAAGCACTGAAAACAGAAAATTCATGAATAAATAGAAATGCCTTTTTTCTCCTTAATTTTTAAGAAGTAACAGACTATTTAAAGCAAAAATAATAACAATGTATTGTGGGGTTTGTAACAATGTAGAAGTAAAATGGCATAAAAAACAATGGCAGAAAAGCTGGGAGAAGTGAGGTAGAAGTTACTATTGTTAGGTTTTATATTATAAGTGAACCAGTATAATATTACTTGAAGACAGGCAGTGATTAGTAAGGATATATACAATGAATCCCAAAGCAATGTCTAAAAACAAAGAGATATAACCAATAAACCAGTAAAGGTGATAAAATCGATCATAAAAAGTACTCAATCCAAAATCAGGCAGGAAAAGAGAATCTAATAACAAATGGGACAAATATAAGACCAACAGCATATCATATCAATAATGACATTAAATATAAATGGTATAAACATCTTAATTGAAATAAATTTTAAGATTGAAAAAACAAAAACAAAAAACAGGACTCCATGATGTTATTTATAATAAACCCACTTGAAATATAAACAAATAGGTTTAAAGAAAAAGGATGGAAAAAGCCATACCATGCTAACCCTAATCAAAAGAAAGTTAGAATGGCTATATTAACCTCAGAAAAGGTAGGTTACAGAGCAAAGAATATTATCAGAAGTTTTAAAAGAGCATTACATAATAATAAAGGGGTCAAGGGCCGGCCAAGTGGCACGTTGGTTAGGAGTTGGCTTGGGACGCCAGCTCTGAGCAGCAGGGCCCCAGTTCAGATCCCACATGGGGGCCAATGACGCTGCACCCTCTACAGCTAAGATGGTGAACAACAGCTCAACCTGGAGCTGGGCTGCCATGAGTCGCCAATGTAGGCTGCAGTGGGGCTGGCCGGCAGCCAGCGTGAGCTGCCAAGAGCCGCCATGAGTGACCATCCAATGGCCGGTGAGCCACTGCCTCACGTGGGAAGAGCACAGTGATAATACCAACGTGGGCTGGTGAAGCGACATCCTCCACAACTAGTCTGAAGAACAAAACGACAGCAACTTGTCCGTTCCCCTCCCCCAGTTCCCCCAATAAAAAAAAATCTTAAAAAAAAAAGAATATAGGAGACCCAAATAACACTATCATCCACATGACAACTGACATTTATAGAGCACTCTCTACAATAACAACACAATACACATTCTTTTCAAGTGATTATGGAATTTTTTTAAATTTTTTATTGGGGAACAGCATGCTTTTTCCAAGACCCATCAGCTCCAAGTCAAGTTGTCGTCCTTCAATCTATTAGGTTGTCGGAAAAGTCATGACATATTTTTTCTGCTTTTCGTTGCAAAAATGCGTCATGACTTTTCCCACAACTCAATAGTCATGGAGGGCGCAGCTCACTGGCCCATTAAACCGGCATTAAACTTACTTAATGGGAATTAAACCGGCAACCTTATTGTTCAAAGCATGTGCTCTAACCAACTGAGCCACCGGCCTCCCCTAGAATATTTTTAAAGACCATATCTAAGCCATTAAAAAAGTTTCAATAAAACTTAAAAGACTGGAATCAGAAAATGTTCCCTGACCACAATGGAATTCAACTGGAAGTCAATAACAGGAAAATATCTTGAAAATCCTCCAACTACTTGAAAATAAATAGCACACTTTTAAATAACACATGGGTCAGAGAAGAAATCACAATGGAAATTAGAAAGCATTTAACCTGAGTAAAAATGAAAGCACAAGATATCAAAATGTGTGGAATGCAACAAAAGCAGTACCGTGAGGGAAATTTATAGCACTAAAATGCCCAGATTAGGAAAAAAAGTTCTCAAATAAAAAAACCTAAGCTTCTATTCTACAAAACTAGAAAGAAAAAGAAGAGCAAATTAAGCCCAAAGACAGCAGAAGAAATAAAGAGTAGAAATCTATAAGCTGGAAAGCAATAAAAAAAATACAGAAAGTTAATGAAACCAAAAGTTGGTTCTTTGATAAACATCTAGCCATAGTGATCAGGAAAAAAGGGAGACAACACAAATTACCAGTATCAGTAACGATAAATAGAATATTACTATGGATACAAAGGACATTAAAAAGATAAAATTAAGTCAAACCATGATGTGATACCACTTTACACCTATTAAAGTGGCTACAATAAAAGGGCACAAATAACATGAGGATGTGGAGAAACAGGCACCCTCATACATTACTAATATGAATATAAAATCATGCAACTTCTGTGGAAAAGTTTGCCAGTTCCTCAGAAAATTAGACACAGAATTACCCTATGATTCAGCAATTCCGCTCTTAGGTATACACCCAAAATAAATGACAACGGAATCAAACAGATGCTTGTTCACAGCAGCACTATTCACAATAGCCAAAAGGTGTAAACAATCCAAATGCCCATCAACAGATGATTGGATAAACAAGATGTAATACAGCCATACAATGGAATAATCTGCAGTCATAAAAAGGAATGAAGTACTGACACACACTAAAACTCAGATAAACCTTGAAAACATTGTGCAAAGTGAAAGGAGCCAGACACAGAAGGTCACCTTACCGTACGATTACATTTAAATGAAATATCCAGAATAGGTAAATGCACAGAGACAGAAAGCAGGTTAGTGGTGTCTAGGGGATGGGGAAAGGGAGCAATGGGAAGTGATTACTTAATGGATGTGGAGTGTTCTGCGGTGACGGAAGAGTTTTTAAAAATTCTGAAACTGAGTGGTGGGTGCACAACACTGTGAATGCCACTGAATTGCACATGTTAAAATGATTAATTGAATGTTATGTGAATTTTACTTCAATGAAAAATAAATAATAAAATATAAGGGAATGTTAGAAACTATTGCATGGCAGTAAATTTTACAACTTAGATGGAACAAATTCTTTGAAGAATCAAGCTATCAAAACTCAATCAAGGGCTGGCCGAATGGCGCGATGGTTAAGCACTGGCTTGGGACGCCAAAGGGCCCCGGTTCGGATCCCACATATGAGGGCCAGTGACACTGCCCTCCACAGCTAAGATGCTGAACAACAGCTCAACCTGGAGCTGGGCT
>NW_017732095.1:134776-158087 GCF_001890085.2 Hipposideros armiger | reverse complement strand
TTGTTCAGCATCTTAGCTGTAGAGGGCAGTGTCACTGGCCCTCATATGTGGGATCCGAACCAGGGCCCTCTGGCGTCCCAAGCCAGCTCTTAACCTGGGCAAGAGCAGCGGCCCACAGACGGCTCCTGCCACAGGCTCTGGGGCTGGACCTGGGTCCTCTGCTCCTCTCCCCTACCCACACTCACTTCCCTAGGTGAGCCCACCCAGGCTATAGCCATAAATGCTCTTTCTTTCCTGATAATTCCCTAAGGCAACCTTCCTGTCCCTGCCATCTGCCCACCTGACCAAGCCACCTGGACGTCTAGACTGCAAGTCCAAGACCAATCCGGACTCCCTCCAACCCCAAACCTGACCCTCCGGAGCTCACCCCACCTCAGCTACTCAGGCCCCTGGCAGTCATGCCCACTGCTCCTCACCCCACCTCCCTGACCCTCCTCCAGCCAGTCCCTGAGCTCTGCTCCCCTGCAGGCTGTAGCCAGTGAGCTTCAGGGACCTGAAGGGGACCTGACACCCCAGGGCACTAAAGATGACACCCAAGCACTCGGTGGGAGGGCGACACAGCTCTCCTGAGCGTGTACCGCCCACCCCTTCCCCACCTCCAAGCTGCCCTCCCTCCATTCCGGCCTACACTCCACCCCACCCGGGGTCTGTTCCAGCCGCTGCTGTTCCATCTAGGGACAGTGTGTGAGCCCCCTCAGGCCACCAGCTCCACTGCCACCTCCTCAGAAAGGCCTCCCTGGGTCACCTGCCAGGAGCCTAGCCCCACCCGCCTTCTGTCAGTCTGTCTGTTCTAACCCAGCTGTCACGTGCTGGCTCGTGTTTTCAAGCCATGTCCTGCTTTGGATCCCTTGCCCCCCACTAGAAGTGAGCCACATGGTGGCAGGGACAGTGTGTGTGCCCCGCCACCCCTCCGTGCCTAGAACAGCACTGGGTGGGAGGAGGGCCCGCAGCACCTGTTGGACAGATGCCCGCTAGAAGGGAAAATGGACGGACAGGCAGCTGCACCCCAGGGGGCCCTGTCCCCGAGCAGCAGGACCCCAGGACAGTTCACAGGGCTTTCAGAAAGGTTGCTGGGAGGCCCGCACGCGCGTGCGTCGGCATCTGCCCTCTCTCTCCAGCATCATCATAGAATGCAGTAACGCTGGATGGGGGAAAGGAGAGGACACTGTACCCACAAGAGGCTGTAATTCAACTGCAACCCAGACAGTCTGAGGAGTCGTCCTCCCTCAGGGCGCCGCGTGCTCACGGGTCCCAGGTGACAGCTGCTGCTGGCCACGCTGGAGCCTGGGCTCTCGCAAAATCACCGGTTTGAGCGGGACACCCTAGCATCGTATGTGGAAACTCACACTCGCCACAGATTTTTATCACAGGTAAGACATTTTAAAAGCACAGACTCGAAAGAAGAAAATGAACAAGCACAATTTGGTTTCTTCTGTGGATGTAGCCACAGATGCAGTAATAGTCACGCTCTTGTTTGAGCCTCTGCCTGTAATTTTCCTGCTTTTAGGAGCAGAGGAATCTCATGGAATCTTAGAGGTCACCAGCCAGAGTGGCCAGGAGTGGATGCCTTCCCTTCCTGAGGGCCAGCTCTGTCCTCCCACGCCCCCTCTCAGGCCCAGCAGACAGCGAAGGGGAGGGTTTTCCTCTGGACCCCACTGAAGCTTCTGTCCCTGCCCCAGGGCCCTGTCCTGTCCAGCCACATACACACAGCCACACATCTGCCGCCCTTGTCATCCTCACACTTAAAGACATTGAGACATTCCATCACAGAATGGGCCGGCCCACCTGGCTGGACAGGGGCACTGCTGGGACCCCACGGGCTCCACCGGAGCGGCTCCTTCCTCCCAACATGAAGTCTTGGCTTCCAGGGCTCCCCTGTCAGGAGAACAAACAAGCAGAGACCTGCAAGGGGCCACGCACAGAATGTTCCGGCCCAAGACTTCCTAAGACCACTTCATGATGACGGGTGGCACTGGTTTCCCAGAGGGCACACTCACAAAGGCGGCTCAGGGGAATCTGCCCCGGGGCCCCATGTGTGCTAAATGGGGCTCACACTTTGACAGACCTTGATCAGGGAAGAAGAGCAAATACCACGGTTTTCGCCCAAAACTAAATAGGCCATAGCGACATCTGACTTCAGGACAGCTTGACTCCAAGTTTCTCCCGATCTGGGGGACCAAGCATCTCATGATCTCACCCGCACGGAGGGAATTCAGAGCTGTGCAGTGGGGGAGGACAGGCAAGAAGGACTGAGCTCCAGTCCCACCACAGCGCCCACCAATGCAATCACTGTCTGTCAGGAATCACACTAGGGGTGACGCCTCAGCGGGAAAGGGGAGCGGGGAGCCAGGGCGTGGACGTCTTCACTCCTCCACCTCAAAGTATACCATCGAGTCCAACGTGTGGCAGCGACAAGGTCAACAAGGCCAGGGAGCACAGGCCCCAAGAGCCCCTTGCCTGACCTGACCTGCTGCCCTGGGGCAGCAGCCCTCCATCCTCCCATGCACCCCGAGGGGGCTTCCTCCGCCCAGAAGCTCAGGGTCATGCTCACAGCACCGGCCAACGTCCGAGAGGAGGCACTGTTTCATTTCCTATTTAGACAGGTCATGCTCCACGTGTGGATACAGATACGACACCCATGTTTCAATCTTTTTAAATTATACTGCTATTTAATTTTTATAATTAAATTATAAAATTCTTTATTCAATATCAACTTACAATAATTTATAAAAAGAAGTTTTGTACCAATCTCAACACGGGCTTATTAAAATTTTAAACCTCATTATTTTCACTTTCTTGGTTTTCTTTCTTTCTTTCTTTCTTTCTTTTTGAAGATTTTATTGGGGAATTGGGGGAGAGGAACAGCCAAGTTGTTGTCCTTCAATCTTAGTTGTGGAGGGCGCAGCAAGCTCAGCTCCAAGTCTAGTCGCGCTGCTCAGCTCAAGGTGCTATGTTCAATTAGTTGCGCGTGGGCATAGCCACCATCCCATGCGGGAGTCAAACTGGCAGCCTTGTTATTAAGAGCACGCACTCTATCCCGAGCCACCTGGGAGGCAGTTCAGCTCAAGGTGCCGAGTTTAGTCTTAGTTGCAGGCAGGTGTAGCCCACCATCTCGAACAGGCAACCTTGTTGTTAAGAGCATGTGGTCTCACCAGCTGAGCCATCCTGCCACCTGTTGGCAGCTCAGCTCGGGTGCAGCTCACTGGCCCATGTGGGAATCAAACCAGCGACCCTGTTGCTCAGAGCTCGCACTCTTGAGCAAGCTCTTAACCAGCTGAGCCACTCGGCTGACCCACTTTCTTGGTTTTCTGACTGGATCACTCTCACAGCAGAATCAGACACGGGAAACCTTGTTGTCCCCTCACCAAGGTACTGAAGTTGCCTACAACACATCTACTAGACTTTCTAGACAACTCCCCAAATAAGTGAGGTTTACAATCAGTGATGGAGGATTAGCTGTGCACGCCCCTGCCCTGGGGCCCCCGAGAGCAGGCCAAGTGCTCAGACCCTGCTCTTGGTGACGAGTGCATATCCTATGACTGCAAAACACATGCCTGCTCTTGGGGTACAGTTTGGGACGTGCAGAAAACTGCAAGAAATATATTTAAGGGGCCAGCCAAGTGGCTCAGTTGGTTTAGAGCTTGCTCAAGAGTGTGAGCTCTGAGCAACAGGGTCGCCGGTTTGATTCCCACATGGGCCAGTGAGCTGCATCCAAGCTGAGCTGGATGGCTCAGCTGGTGAGAGCACGTGCTCCTAACAACAAGACTGCCTGTTCGATGGTGGGCTACACCTGCCCGCAACTAAGGCTGAACTTGGCACCTTGAGCTGAACTGCCGTCCGGGTGGCTCAGTGGATAAAGCACACACTCTTAACAACAAGGCTGCCGGTTCGACTCCCGCATGGGATGGTGACTACGCCCACCTCCAACTAATTGAACACCTTGAGTTGAGCGGTGCGGCTAGACTTGGAACTGAGTTTGCTGCGCCCTCTACAACTAAGATTAAAGGACAACTTGGCTGTTCCCCTCCCCCAATTCCCCAATATAAAATAAATATATATATGTTATATATATATATATATATGCAATATATATATGCAACTACAATTCCCAGACAGCAGCACTGACAGCAGCAGGGTGTGTTTTCTTCTAGCAGTTTCTCATTATAACATTTACGTATATTTTAAAACAAAATGAACTCAATCACATGTGTTTTCAAAACAATGCAATATGGGCCAGCCGGGTGGCGCAGTTGATTAAGAGCTTGCTCAAAAGTGTGAGCTCTGAGCAACAGGGTCGCCGATTCAATTCCCACATGGGCCAGTTAGCTGTGCCCAAGCTGAACTGGCAATGAGCTAGCCAACGGGCAGCCACATGGCTCAGCTGGTGAGAGCACATGCTCTTAACAAGGTTGCTGGTTCGAATCCCGCATGGGATGGTAGGCTGCACCACTCCCCACCCCTGCAACTAGACTGAAAGTGGCAACTAGACTTGGAGCTGAGCTTGCACCCTCCACAACTAAGACTGAAGGACAACAACTTGACTTGGAGCTGATGGGTCCTGGGAAAACACAATGTTCCCCTTCCCCAATTCCCCAATAAAATCTAAAAACAATGCAATATATGCAATATATCCAGGTCTGTAATATTTGTAGAAAATGTCCATAACAGCTTGTTTTTAGCCTTTTATTAACATTTATGATATTCAAAGAAATTTGTCTATGAAAATCAAAATTATTTGAAATTACTTGCATTGTCTTTATGTGTAGAAAATTGCTTCTGCGTATCAAAGATCAGACTAGTTTTCATATAATTCTTCTCTAATTAAAAGAAAAATGTGTTTTTTCTCCTATGAGAATAAAAGTGAGGTATGTTCAGTTAAGAAAATGGAGACAGCTCACAGTGTGTGTAAACAAATACTAGTGGTGATCCCCGCTCTCAGAAAAAGACACCATACGCCCTTGGCTGGACCTCCTTAAGGCCTTTAAAATACATGACGACATACGAGTACACATGCGCACACGCGTGCACGAGACACGCACGCAGCTGTCTGGATTTGGTATTGCATGGATTGCTTTATGTGCACTTTGGGTGGGCTCTCTGCACTGGGAACACTCCACAAGCTGTGAAAGCGGTCACTGCCTTCCCGAACCCTCTACCGGGCATTCGGGCTGCTTCCAACTGCTAATGATGTGAATTCACGATGCCATGAACATTCTGTGTACGTAAATTTAGTGGTTACCTGATTTTTCCTGAAGATAAGTTCTAAAGAGTAGAATTTTCAGCCAAAATGCCTGAATATTTCTAAAGCTTCTGGTCTACCAGGACAAAGAGCCCTCCAGAGCCTCCTTGCCCTCCAGTCACTCTCTGACATGTGAGAGCCAATCTCTATGATCCCTTGCCAAACTCCTTCCTATGAACCTTCTCAAAATACACGCTAACGAGACAGTCCAAGAACGACGGGAATGCATCATTCAGTAGCAGTGAGGTTGGCATCTCCTCCATCTGTTGGTACCTGTGTTCATTTGGTGACCTGTCTGCTCAGCACCCACCAGCAAGCACCAGATGACAGTCCATGAAACACAGGAGGGTTGTAGGGAAGGAGGACACAGAATTAATTTCTGGCCAAAGGTTCAACAAATATACGTAAATATATGGTAGAAAAGAACAAATTCAGGTGTTTTTATATTAGAATAAGACATTTTCAATGGCCTTAATAATAATCTAATTAAATTGGGAGGAAATTACTGTGAACTCAGGGCCACAAGGTTTGTCTCCAGTCCTCTCACTGATAGAGGCCACCACAAACCCGTGCAGCCCCGATCCAAGGTTTTAGCCTCCAACACTGCTTTACACACGTGCGTACACATACACACCCCTTCGCCAAGTTGCTATTTCCATGACCTGAGGCAGGAGGAAGCAGAGGGCCTGAGATACGGAGTTCTGAGCAGAAAGCAAGGTGCCCTCAGACTTCTGGGGCAGCACCGCAGGGCCCGCCAGGCTGCGGACGGCTCGGCACAACAGAGAATGAAACAGGGGCCCAGGCTGAACTCAGGGTCCAAATCATGATCAGGCCGCCACCCGCCCACCTAGCTTATCTGAAGGCAAAGCCTCACCCGCTGGCAGTGAGCACCCCTCCCCTCTGTGCTGGGGCGAAAGCAGCCTCCGGGGACCATTGTAACCCCGCGAGGGGAAAGAACAGTGCTGGAAAAGTCACTGAAAGCACAGCACATATGTTCTTTAAGGTTTACACGTACTGATAAATTTTGTAATCATTGTATTTCTGCAGACTTTTACTGCCAACGTATTGTAAAGAATAACTCCTAACTCTGCTTCCATTGTTTCTCAAATGATTATGATGCATATTTAACACATTGAGCCTTAAATATCATCCAAACAGAAGCAAGGGTTCCTCTGGGTACAAAGCCTGGTGGGTGCTTCCCGTGGGCTTGGTTCCGGTTCTGATCAATCTGGAGATGCCCACCACGCGTCCCCTCTTCCTCTTAGTGGCCTCTGAATTTGGTATGTGGTCATCTACCCTACAGAAATTTGGAAACCTGGCATTCTTCTACTTTCCCGGTTTGGTGTCACGATGGAGAAGTCACACCAAAAACACTGACCCATGGGACATATGGCTTTTCCTGCCCCAGGTCAGTCCTCGGCTGTCTTTGCTCACCTCTCCCGGCTCCGGCACCGCTGGCCACCCTGAGAATGCTGGCTGCTCCTCCCCTCTGCGTGGTCACCCAAGAGCTGTGTACACGTCACCCCCTCCCACAGACTCCTGTCACTCAGCTCAACGGCACACCCCTAACTGTGAGGCAAAATCGACCCCACTTCAGGGTGAGAAACTGTGAAGGCAGCTAGATACAATGGAGCAAATCCCATAAATGGGCCGTGCTCCATGCGTCCCCCAGGCCAGGTGGGACCCACACTTCTTCCCACCACTCCGCCTTTCAGGAGTTGCACTCCAGATTGTCTAGTTGGCTGTGCTGAGCTAGCTGTCTGTCTGTCTCGGCGCCATTACCACACTGCTTCGATGTCTGCAGCGTTACAGAATGTTCTGATATCAAATGGGATAAGCAGCCATGCACTGGCTAGTCTTATACATTGTATTTCCTTGTGACACTTAGAAGTAGTCATCAATTTCCATAAAATATCCTGTTGCAGTCACATTCATTTTTAGAAAAATTGTAATTATAAAACATGGTCGGTAGATGACATCACTGGGAATGGCAGAGTAATAACCACTGACAGCTCAATTCTCTATTAAAGCAATGAGAACAATGGCAAAATGTTCATAATGAACTTTTTAAGAACTCTAAAAATTAGCCAAAGGCCTGCAGCTTTCCATGGATCATTTATTTATTCAAGAAAATCAACTGGCTCTCGGTGAGAACAGCCAGCTGTGTGGGTTTTAACTTGCCTGCTCCGGGTCCCTCCTCCCAGCTCCACCGCAGCCCCCAAAACCAGCAGCTGCTGGCCCCGGAAGGGGCAGGAGAGACTGGGTGCTCCTTCAAAGCTGGGAACACCTGTATTAAAAAAAGAAGAAAGACCCCAACTCAATTACCTCATCTTCCATCAAGAAACTAGAAAAGCAAGAGAAAACTAAACCCAAAGTAAGCAGAGGAAGGAAATAAATTCTAGAGCAAAAAGGAGTGAAACAGAATAGAAAATCAAACCAAAAGGGGTATCTTTGAAAAGATCAACAAAATTGACGTCTTCACCTAGACTGACTGATAAAAACAGAATTTTGAAGAATGCAGAAGACTCAATTACTACAGCTAGGAATGAAAGAGGAAATATTACTGCCAATCTTGCAGAAATAAAAAGGGTTATAAGAAAGTCTAAAGAATAAATCTTAAGAATTTTATATCAACAAATTAGATAAATCAGATGAAATGAACAAATCCCTAGTAATAAATACAAACTATAACTGACTCACTGACTCAAGAAGAAATAGCGAATCTGAGTAGACATAGATATCGATGATACAGATTTAGATATTTCAATGGAAGAGAATTACATATCTACAAATAAGCCCCGCCACTTACAGTCAAGTGCTTTTTTGATTAAGGGTGCCAAAACAATCCAATGGAGAAAGGCTGTTTCAAAAAAAGGCACTGAGACAATTGGATACCCACATGCAAAAGAACACATGTGGACCACAGCTTGCCATCATATACAAAAATCATTTCAAAATAGACCAAAGACCCAAATGTAGGAACTAAAACTATAAAGCTCTTACAAGAAAATATGAAAAATGTGAAAACATGACCATGGATTGATTAGTCAACGGTTTCTTAGATGTCACACCAAAAGTGCAAGTGATAAAAGGAAAAATAAATTGGACTTCAACAACATTAAAAACTTTGGGGTTTTTAAAGGACACTATCAAGAAAGTGAAAAGACAACCCACAGAATGGGAGAAAATTTCTACAAATCTGATAAGAGCCTGGCATGCAGAATAGGTAAAGAATTCTTCTAACTCAACAATAAAAAGACAAATAACTCAAACAATGGGCAAAGGATCTGAATTTGCATTTCCCCGCACACACAAGTCCAATGAGCACGTGAAGGTGCCCAATGGCACCAGTCACCAGGGAAACGCGAATCACAACCACAGTGACACACCATTTCACATCCACCAGGACAGCGAGAATCAAAAAGACCGACAATAGCACATGCTCATGAGGATGTGCAGAAAGTGGAACCCTCATACAGCACTGGTGGGGATGCTAAATGGGGCAGTCATTTTGGAAAACACCGGCAGTTTCTCAAAAAGTTAAACATATTGTTGCCTTGTGACCCGGTAACTCCACCCATTTACCCAAGAGAATTGGAAATAGAAATCCACACAAAAGCCTGTACACAAATGTTCATAACAGCATTGTTCATAATACCTAAAAAGTAGAAACAACCCAAATGTCCATCAGTGGATGAATGGACAAACAAATGTGGTCTATCCGCACAATGGAATATTATTCAGCTGTAAAAGGTCATAAAGCCCTGACACACGCTACAACATAGCTAAAGCTCAAAAACATGATAGTAAGTGAAAGAAACCAGACACAAAATACCACATATTGTTTGCTTCCATTTATATAAAACGTCCAGAATGGGCAAATCCATAGAGGCCAAAAGTGGATTAGTCGTATCCAGGGCCTGGGGGAGGGAGAATGAAGAGTGACTGCTAATGGGTACAGGGCTTCTATTTTGGCTTGTAGAAAATGTTCTGCACAGTTCTGTGACTACACCAAAACCACTCAATTCCACACTTTAATGGGGTGAATTTTATGGTATGAAATTCTTACCATGAAGACTAAGGAGTTCTCATATTTTGCTTTAATTTGCCCCTGGTCTCTATTAACAGTTCCTGCAGGTACAACTAAGCCCCACTCCCAACGATAACCGCTCCTGCCCTACAGGTAGCTGACGACGGAAGGTAAAGATGGCGCCATCCTTCACACGTAGGTGCTCACACCGCCACTGGCTACGTAATGCCCAACGACGACAAAACCATACTACACCCACACTTTCGCAACTTGGTTTTTTAATGAGATTTACGCATGCTCATACTCATAGATCTAATTCATTCATTTTAGTGCTGAATAATTTTTTACTATATGAATAAAACAAATGTCCAGGTCCCCTTACTAAGGCCAATTAGGTGGTTTCTACTGTGTTGCTATTACAAACACTGTAGGACCATATCCCTCAGGCACCTTGAGTTCCTCTAGACTAGAATGTCTGAGAATGGCATTGATGGGTCACATGACATGCACATTACCAACTTCAATTATGTAACCGACTTCACCTCCAACCGGTATCCCAGAGCCAGGAGGAAGGGTTCCCATGTTCCCACACCTCACCAATATTTATTAACTGACTTCCTGCTTGCCAATCTGATCAATATGGAATGGCCTATCATTGCTTTAATTCATATTTCACGGATTAATAGAAAAATATCGAACAGTTTTCATACATTTATAACCTTTCTGGTTTCATTTCAAACTGTCTTTTTATAGCCTTTATCCACTGACTGCTTATTCTCTCTAGATCTTTGATATTAATCCTTTTCAAGTTCTATGACTTTCAAATATAACTTCTTGTCTGTAGCCTGTCTTTTAATTCTATAAATATTATCTACCATACAGATGATTTTTTCTATTTAATACAGTCAAATAAACCAGTCTTTTTCCTTACAGTTTGGGCTTTTTGAGCCTGATTTAAGAAACTCGTCTGCACCCAGATAGCCTTGTCAAAGATACGATGTCAAAGACTGACATTCTATGGTCTTTTTGGTAATCTTTCTTCTATAAGTTTTAGTTTTGCCTTTCACACTCAGGGTTTTACTCCATCTAGAATTCAGTCTCACATACGAAGCACTAGGTATGGCTCTAATTTTTCCTCACCATATGGGTAGATTATCCCAGCAATATTTACCAAAAGGTCTATCCTTTCCCTGTGGACTTGTAATGCAATCTCCAGGGTTATGAATTCCTATGTGTGAGTGTGGGTGTGTGGAGGTGTGTATAGGGGGATGGGGATGGGGATGGGATGGGTGTCGGGGGGTTGTGGCTGTGTGTGTGTGTGGGGGGGGTTCCCTAACTCTGTTGCACTGTCTGTCCCTGGGCCAATAATACAAATCCTAAATATCACACCTCTATAAGCTTTGACATCTGAAAAGGCAAGTCTCCCCTTTTTTTCAAAATTACTTCCTATTTTGGTCCCTTACTCTTCCATCTATATTTTAGAATCAGCTTTTCAAAACCCATGAGAAGTCCTGACAGAATTTGGTTTTGAGCTTAACTGACAAATGTCATCTTTAAATATCAATTGTTCACATCCTTAACAAGATATAGCTAATATTGTTTATGCCTTTTTATTTTTTGATCAATCTTACCAAAGGTTTGACAATTTTGTTTTTCTTTACAAAGAACCAGCCTTTTATTTTACTACTTCTATTTTTCTCTCTTCCCCATTTCACAGATTTCTGTTCTTATATTTGTAATTTTCTTCCTTCTACTTTCTTTTGCTCTCCTAACCTAACTGGAGACTTATATGATCAATTTTGAGCCTTTATTCTTTTCAAATACATAATTCTGAGGATATATATTTGCCCTCAAGTACCGCCACAATCAACAAGCCTTAATTTACATTGTCAGTCAGTCAATTCTGGATATTTTCACTGTGACTTCCTCTTTAATTGGAATGATTTTTAGTGGGGGTTTTTTAATGTCAAATATATAAACTTTCCTTATTTGTGCTTTTATTGTTGATTTCTCACTTAACTTCACTGGGTCAGAGGGCAGTGAATTACATTTACTTTGTGACCAAGTACAAGGTCAGATTTTGAAAATGTTTCACATGCTTATAGAATCTGTATTCTCTAGTTGGCTGCAGTTCTTTTTGTTTTGTTTTTTAATATCCAAGAGATAGAGCTGGTTCCAATCTTGTATATTTTATTTGTGTTTGTATCTGACCTATCAATTCCTGAGAAAGGAATTAAAATAGCCCATATAACTGCAGATTTATTAATTTCTCCTTCTAAATCAGCCAATTTGTCTATATATTTTGAGGTTTAGATATTGTGTATATGTATAAATTCTGAACAATTCTATCTTTATCATGACCATTTTCTCATCAGATAGAAAAAAATTTTTGGCATCAGAAAGTTTTGTGTGTCTATGCGTTCATCTGGCAGTAAGAGCTATGCCGGTTTTGTTGTGTTAACTGCCGAGCATATTTACTTTATATATCTTGTCAGACACACTCCCAAATATTACTGAAAGCAACTGAGTGTATTTTGTATTGTTTAAGCACAATTTTAAGACTACCTGCCCTCATCAGCTCGCTGGGTGCCTTGAGACGCGGCGCAGGGCCTCCTGGAGAACTGGTGGAGCAGAGTCTGAGACAGAAGCGGGATCAGCGTAGCTCCAAGGCTGCTGGCGTCAGCAACTAGACAATGGAGCTTCGGTGGGAAGCTCGAGACTCCAGTTTTGGACCTGTTACACCCAAGATGCTTGTCTGCCTGGCATCAAGTAGAGAGAGCAAACAGGCAACAGGACAAATCAGTGAGAGCCGAGGGAGGAGAGAGGAGGGAGGAATGTCCGGTGTATTCGGGGCTGTGTGCGGAGACCACGAGCCCTTTGGGGCAAACGACAAAGCAAAGGGCAGAAACATAAACCCCCAAAACCGAGACAAAGTACGAACACAGCTGGAGTTTGACCAAGCGCTCTGTGCATGTCCCACACCCAGCTGTCCTGGCAACAGGCCTCCTTCCCCAAGCCAACAAGGCCACCACATGCAGACGAGGCGGACAGAAATCAGAGGCTGATCCAGGATGGTCAGGTGGGAGGAGCCCACGTGGGAGGAGCCACCCAGCAAAGCAGACAGAAGCAGGCCCTGAATACAGCAATCTGTGCATGACTCAAAAGGGCACACCTCCACCTGTGCCCACAAGAGAACTGCAGGATGGGGCTGACTTGGGCCAAGTCAGGGTCGGGGAGAAGCCACACAGGTGCACACCTTCACTGTCACTCTCCCTGCCATCTTCATCTGGCAGAGCCCACAAACGGGGATGATGTACACCCTTCCCCCCATGGGCCTTCCTGGGACGGCTGGCATGGCAGCATGCTAACAGGGGTCCTGCCTCCAGAGCCCGCGGAGAACATGGAGTCCACAGGGTGGGCACAGCCTCCGGGGGCCCACATTGTTGGAAGAGAGCTGCAGACCGACAGCCGTAAATTCATCACTGTCTGCCTCAATACGGTAAATCAGTGAGCTACAATACTCACAAGGAGACACGGCTTCCTCCTGGCTGGACAGGGCAAGCTGCATGCCAGACCAGGCAGGTTTGTGCCAGGCCCCGAGGGCAGGACTGGGTACGCAGAGTCTGCAGAGGGACAGTGCCGACGGATGGAAAAGCGAGACCCAGGTCAGACGCTCAGCCCGGTCCGGAGCAAACAAAGTGCAAAGCGGGAAAGGTGGCAGGTTGAGCCGGGGCACCAGCAGCAGGCCAAGGCCAGAAGCTCGGCCTGTGGCGGAGGGGCTGGCTCGCTCGGGCTTTATCGGAAGATAATAGGTTGCCAAGGACAACTTCAGTGCAGTGGAGGCATGATGAATCTGAAATTACATTACTACTGGGGTAACTCCCTAAAGTCGAGATGACCCATTTATCCCCAGACGCCCAGGGGATGTGGGGAGATGACCTGGCATCTCACTGCGAGGAGCAATATTTCCACATAAGTGATAGCAAAACAACCCTCACTAAAAATGTGTCGTCACCGTCGGCACAGAGGTGGAGATCCGGAAAACAGCTCAAGCTAATAAGATGCAGGCCCCAAACCAGTGCTTATGCCGTCACGGGAGGACTCGGGGACAAGCCACTTGGAAACAAGGCTTACTCGAAAGAGACACGAGAGAGTCAGGCTTCAAAACTGACTCGTGAATGAAAAACAGCAAAGTGAACATTTGGGGATTTAGGAAATTACACATTAAAATGAAAAACAACTGCACATCGGCTAGCACTGTGAAATTCAAAACACTGACAACACCCAACGCTGGCAAGGCCTCAGGACAGCAGGACGTCACTCTCGTCCATTTCTGGTGGGAATGGAAAATGGAGCCGCCACTCTGACAGTTTCTCGCAAAGCTAAGCAAGCCTTACCACGATCCAGCATTTGTGCTCCCTGGGATTTGCCCAAATGAATTGAAAACTTAATGTCCAAACAAAAACCCGCACACAAATGTTTACAGCAACTTTATTCATAACTGCCAAAGACTGGAAGCAACCAAGATGTCCTTCAGTATGTGAGCGGATAAGCTGTGGCACGTTTACACAATGGAACGCTCCTCAGCAATAAAAGAAAGGCGCTACCAGGCCACCACAAGCCCCAGTGAATCTTAACTCCGCATTGCTGAGTACAAGAAGCCAATGAGAACGCTGCACTGTGACTCCAGCTGCATGACATTGTGGGAAAGGCACAAGTGCAGATGGCAAACAGGTCAGCGGTCACCTGGGGCTCCAGGCAGGGGCTGACAGGGTACAGCCCAAGGGGTTTTTAGGGTGGCGGTGACTGTAAGACAGTAAGCATTTCTCAAAAGCCACAGAACTTTACAGCACAAAAGCAAACCTTAGTGTATGCAACTTTTTAAAAGGTCACTTAGGATGTCAGGGGATCCCATGGTGGAACGGGTTATAAATGCAGGATACAAACTCCCTGACGGGAGGGCGGGAGGCGGCGGGGCTAGGTGCTGCCCCAAGTCGCTTGGAGACAAGCCGAGTCTGTCAGAGCAAAGGCAAGAGGAGCTGTTCACGAGGTGACATGGGGCAGAAACTCCTGCTGCTGTGCCTGTGACACAGGACCTGAGCGACTGAGTGAGCGGATGGCGATGGGGGGCAGGTGTCTCCTGTGGGAGGGGGGGCTGCACACAGCAAGGGCAGGAGGCTGGACGATCCCCGTGCTGTGGCTCCAAGTGGACACGTCAGCGTAAACTCCAGCTTAGCTCAGTGTAGAGACCGACGGCTGCATACAGGAGCACAGAGGCTGTGTGTAGACACAGGCTCACACACACACACACACACACACACACACACACACGCCCTCCCTGCTGTCAGCTGAGAGCGCCTGGAAGCGACACCAGCCCAGCAGCAACAGGCAGGCACACCTGTGCCCACATCTCCATCTCCAACACCTTCCTTCAATGAAAGGAACCAGGCTCCTCAGAGAAGCAACTGATTCTGGGAGAAGGCAGGAAATATGCAAATGAGCCTGGTGCAGCTTGTAGGGCCAGGAAGTAGGAAAGTGCTAAAAACACACAAACAAAACTCCCCATGCTGATGGGGTGCGTCAAAGAGTTACAGGAGTCAACGGAAAGCGCTCCCATGACAGAAGCTGCCGCAGGTCCAGCCCCGAGTCTCAAATCAACGTCCACGTGTCACACAGACGTGAATAAACGACTGACGAGTCAGTGGGGAGGAGAGGAAACTCCATGCAGATGCTCCGCGTGCCTTCTGTGGCTGCCCCGTCCTCTGGAAGGGGCACGCCGTCCCCTTAGGTGTGGGCTGTGCATGGTGACCTCCGGCCACAGAGGACAGAGAAGGGAAGAGTGGTGTGGAGTGGGGGAGCCGGACAGACACACCTCCGCCGGGGGCCATGGTCAGCACCAAGGACGGTTATGTGACAAGATGGCACCTGACCTCTCTGGCCCCCTCCTGACAGCCCGTGTCCCCAGTCCAATCATGAGAAAAACATCAGGTAATAGAGGGCGCTCTACAAAACACCTGACCAGTAGTCCTCAAAATGGTTAAGGTCGTCAAAAACAAAGGAAGTTTAATAAACTATAACAGCCCAAAAGAGTCTAAAAAGGCATGACGAATAAATGTCATGTGGTGTCCTGATGAGATTTTGGGACAGAAAAAGGACATCAGGGAAACACTAAGGAAATCTAAAGGGTAAACTTCAGTTAATAGTAAGGTACGCACATCGATCTGCTAATTATGACAAATGTTAAATTGGGAGTGGGGTATACAGGGATTCTCTGTACTATCCGTATAATAATTCTGTAAATCTAAAACTGTGCTAAAGTAAAAAAGCTTGTTTTTAAGAAAACCAGCAGTTAAAGGAAAAAAGACCAAAGTCACCAGGTTCTCAGTGGTCTGTTCAGTGGGTAAAGAGCACCTTTCTCAAGTCCTGTCAAGTTCAGGAACACTGTCATGTACCCTCCGACACCGCTGTCGCAGAAGTCTGAGTGTCGGCGTTTTGCCAGAAGGCCAAGCTCACAGAAAACGCTCACGGGCTTGCCGTTTGGGGGCCGCGTAACTTGTAGTGCATCTAAGATGCACACACTTTCCCACCGACTCTGGTACGTCATCTGCTAGTTCAACGGTTCTCAACCTGTGGGTCGCAACCCCTTTGGGGGTCAAACGACCCTTTCACAGGGGTCGCCGGGTACTCGTATGTGGGCGTATCTGCATGTGGGCCTGGAGATGGATAGAGGAGCAGTGTCTCTGTTCCTAAGACCATCGAAAATATGTGTTTTCCGATGGTCTTAGGCGACCCCTGTGAAAGGTTGAGAACCGCTGTGCTAGTCGTAACAAAGCAGAACCGAGTGGCAGCTTTGCCTCAATAATGTTTCTAATTCTTATACTGAATTTCAGCATACGACACTGAATATTCTGGAAGACAGGCTCCCAGTTCTGGACATGAGAAATGTCTTCACACTTCTGGTCGCCCCTCAGCAGCTGCCCCTTGCTGAGCCCTTCTGACATGACATGCGGTGCTTCGTGTGCACGGCCACTCTCCTCACACCAACTTGGCCAGGCGGACTAGCAGTGCCATTTTCCAGATGTGGAAACTGAGGCCCAGAAAGGCTAGCAGACGGCAAGCAGGAGGCCAGTCTCTGAACTCCGGGCGGCCAGGCACTGAGGCTGGGCCACCATGCCTGTCCAGCCGGGTCCTGCTTGAGGCCCTGTGGCCTCTGCACACAGCGAGGGCCTTGCCCAACTGCGAGCAGAGCCCGCTGGTCAGGTGGACATTTCTGTGAAGAGTGCGAATGTTCCCAGGGGAACAAAGGATTCTTCCTACATGGAGCAAGATCAGGAGTCTTCTTGAATCTGTGCCCTTGAAGCAGAGCCAGGGTCTAAAAGCTTTTACAGAACCACATGCATCTCAGTCATCAATATGCCATTAGATCCTGGACGTTAATTCCCTAAAAGTATTTCCGAACCTTTGAAGGATTAACCCTTTCCCATATGAAACCATACCCCTCCCGTCAGCTACAGTTGCTGGCTTTCTTTTTCCAACTAAAACGAGACACCATTTTTTTTTCCTATCTTCATGAAAGTTACTTAGATAAAGCAATGTTTTGCAAGTGATCCCTTTCACTTTATTTCCTGAATACTAGGAGGACCCCTTCAGTTTCCAAAAGTTCTATGGTTCCCAAACCTCAAGCCACAGAAACAGAGGTGTTCCCCTCCAGGCTTCTTGATTAAAAACGGGGTCCCTAGAGGATTAGGCAAGTCAGAGACCATCAGGGTCCCAAAAGTCTCCCCAGAGAACTGGAAGGGGTTTTTAGAAGCCATCTAACCTAACTGCCCAGGCCTGAGGACTCCTGATGGCCAGCCTCCCACTGCTACCTTCTCCCACAAGGTGGCCCCAGGCTCTGGGAACACTGCCACAGCGAGAGTCCCGTACCTGCTTGCCCCACCCTCACCCTCACCCACCCTCACCCTCACCGTAACCCAGGTGCCCTCCCCCACAGTGACACTGCGATCCTGAGTGTGCTCCTGTCACACAGAACCAGTCCAATCCTTCTTCCAAATCTGAGCCTTTCAAACACACAGCAAGTATTCGTAACACCTGTGGGGCCGGGGGATGGAGGGGGGGCTGCCAGCGCCTCCTCCCGGGGACAGGCTTTCCTGAGTGGGACTAGCCTTCCTCAGTCTTGCACTGCTGTTCAGCCGGGAGCAGGACCGCCTCGGCAGTCAGAAAAGCCTGAGCTGAGCCCAGGCACAGTTACCAGTGGAACAGCCTTGGGCAAGCTTCTTGACTCTTCCAAACCTCAGAGTCCTCCTCGCATGTGAGCCACCCGCTTACCGGGGCTGCATGAGCAGTCACAGGGGAGCACAGGGGAGCGAGTACTCAGCACTGCAGCTGGGCAGGTGGGTCAGTGCCCGGCTCCTGATACTGCAGACCTGCCTGCACACGCCAGCGACAGCTCTACTTTCTGGTTCCCTCCCCAGGAGCCTAACAACAGGTACGCAGCACAGTGAAGCAGGACTATCACCTCTACCGTTTGTATGCCATGCTCCTAATAATACAACCCGTAGAGTCCGACTGCCCTCTAGGATCAATTTGATTATGCCTCAGAGGTGGACCATGTGCAATGGCCCAGCGCCTCTCAAAATGGGGCCAAAGGAGCTCATTGGGGGTGCAGAGTCCAGGTCTCAGTCCTGCTGGACCAGAATCTGCAGTTTTAGAAATCCCAGTAACTCACGTGCACACTCAAGCTGGGGAAGCACAGGCCTAGATCCCTAGGAACCAAACGTATTGCAACTGCAAGGTTCTGTTAGGCACCATCCAGGCTAGAAAGCATTCTTTCCTTCCTACTCCTGTTATTAATACGCACTCAGTCAGTATGAAGAGTAAACAGAGGCTGGCTTCGAGGGCCTAGAAATAAGAGTTGTAAAAAGAAAAAATAAGTGTGCTGACAAGCCTCAGAACCATGAGGCTTCCTGCCATCTTTTTACCAACCTCCCTCTAAGCACTTTGCCCTGTTTGATCAAAGTTTGCAGAGATAATTATTGACTTTTCACAGAAACGAACACCCAATTCCTTGATTTAAGTGCCACCAGAACCTGGAACAGTCTCACTGAAGGAGGAGAAGAGGACGCCACTGGCGTTTCCTGACATGCCAGGAAAGCTGGTGAGCTCACCTCCTCGCCCAACGGCCCTGCACCGCCTCCCTCAGCTGGCTGGAGCCTCTTCATCTAAGCTGCTAAAAGGCCTCCCGTGCCATCTGGGACCTGTGCTAACTGAACCAGCTCTTGCTGATTAAGCCCAAACGGGGAGGAGGGCAGGGGTGGGGTGGAGCAGGCGGGCATGGGGAGGGAAAGGAAGGGCAGCACCAGCGGCAGTAATGACCTGTATCACACACCAGTGAGCTGGGCTCTGACAGCTAGAAAGCAGCCGCCTGGGCACCCGGGCAGCACAACACAATGGGCAGCCTGCCCCCGGATGCTGCAAGGCCTGTCTGCAGTCTGGGGACCTGAGCACTGCTGTTCCACAAAAGCCCCAGGTGAGTCAGGGTGAGCAGTGCGGCTCCAGGAGAAGGGTCCACAGGGTTGCTGAAGTTCCTTACCGCTGGCGCTCAGCAGTTATGGGTGGGTTTTCTAAAACACAGCAATGCTAAGTGATGGCACAAGGCACCGCTTGGCGACTAGGAGTCCTGAGTGGATGAAGTCTAAGAGAACGGAGGTCCTTTCCAAGACAGGCTGGTGCTCACATGACATAAATGCACATGTACAAAAGCAAGTCCGTCCTGTCACTGGATGTCCTCTGTCCTCTCCCAGCTCTAAGCGGACCAAACTGCTGAACCTATGGCCAGGCCAACATTTCACTCCTGCCTCCCGGGCTAGGGCAGGGGTCAGGGGATAACTGCGGTTTTCATAGGCCCGTGAGCTAAGAATGGGTTTTGCAATTTTAAAGAGTTGAGGAAAAAAAGGATATGAGAGAGGTCACATGTGGCCCACATACCTAAAATATTTACTTTGCATCCCTTTACAGAAAACACGGTCAGACTCCTGACCTGTGGCAGCCATAGGTGCCCAGGTGTCCCCAGTGTGGGTCCACACTGGCAGGCACTTCCTCTGCCAACCTCACAGCCAAGAAAGACCTGAAATGCCTTGAAAACGTGAAGCCAGGTGGAAACATGCTCAGGCATCCTAGGGATCTCAGGAAAAAGCACAGCCACCCAGTGCCGAGCTCCCTCAGGAGCAGGGAGAGACTCCTGTCTCCACGTGCACAAGACTCCTGTCACCCAGCTGGGGGAGCTCAGGACGAGTCTCTGCAGACACCTGGGTGGTGAGAGGCCCAAGCGGTCACTTACCCACTGTGCCCAGGCTGAGTCCCGCTGTGCCAATGGAAAGTCCAGGATGCCCACAGAGGCCCTTGCCGAGCCGAGGTGAGCCCTGAGTTGAAGACATTCGTGGGACTAAGGCAATATCCCTGCTGGGCCCACAGTCAACCATAGCACTGGCTGATCCTGGGAGGTACGCACGACACGCAGCACACAAGAATGATTCACACTCAGGAAGCAAAGTGTAGAGCCGTGCTGTGCAGAGCAGACGGCAGCCCCCTGGTGTCAATGGGCGGGGGTGGCCGGCAGGAGCCTTCCTGCTGGGCCTGCCACAGCCCCCCAAAGCCAAAACCAGAGGCATGCTTCCCTAAGACAGCCAGGCGGAGGCTGGCTGAAGAGTGCTAGGCAGAACCCCGGAAACCAAAGGAAGCAGCGTGTGGTTGTCCCCCAAATCAACTGCTGCGATGCATGCAGCAGACGGGAGCCCTCCGCGTCGGGTCCCTGCCCTGCATGTCATCCCTCTCTGGGTCACTGGGCTCCCAGAATTGATTTAAGAGAGATTATTCAATTCCATTTCGCATTTTCACGTTTTGGAACCCTGCCAGTGGCCACGTCTGCTTTTCCAGAGGTCAGGACGCTGTGGACAAGGCCATCTCCTGCTGTGGTAAATGGAACTCCATACTCCCTTTATGAATTTCCTGTCAATCTTCAAATTACTTCAAATACGATTGCCCTTCATTTAGCCAGTGTTTTATGGATCCATGTCTACCTTCTCCCCATATCCGATTACCTTGCGGGCTGCAGACAGCTCTCCCCCCAGCCCCTCTGGGCGCCTTTGTTGGAGGAAGTGTGGGCGGGCAGGCAGGAGGGCTCACTGCCGCCTCTGGGTCGCAGCAAGCTGCCTGAGCGCAGCAAATGGAAGCGAGTATGTCCTGCATTTTGAGAGATTCTGCCCTGGCCCCACTTCCATCGCCAGCCACCACCACGTGCCCACACTTTTTTTTGCAGGAAAACGAGCAAACAATCCTGGCTGTCTTCTCCTCTCACTCCATGGGCTCTACTTGCCTGTCCCCCAGCCACTAGCCACTCCACGGTGCCAGTGCCCCCTCGGGCATCGACACTGGTCCCCCCATCCGCTCACTTGCTCCCTTCGCTCTCCACCACCTGACCGGCTACTCTTCTCAGTCGCTCCAAGGACGCATGTCTCCTCCTGATCCCTTGACATCAGAAGCCAGCTTCAGTCCTGGGTCCTCGTGTCTCTCTGTGCCCCCTTCAGAAACCCTGTCTACCCCCCTACATGCACAGCAGTCCCAAACCTCTATCTCCACGTCCTAGTCCTCTCTCCCAAGTCCCAATTCAGGCACAGTGGCCTGTTCCTGCCTCCAGTGTGACACCCAACCCAAGGAGCTGAGGGCGTCCCCATCCCATCCATGACCACCACATGCCACCTTCCAGGCCACCAGGCCAGGCATCACCCTCGACGCCTCCGCCTCTCCTGTCCCACAGCTATGTTCCTGAGCGAGCCCTGTGAGGGCGCCCATCCACTGCACAGCCCCCCACCCTGGCATACACCACCACCGCCCTTTCCCGGTTAATGGAATGACCACCTAACAGGCTCCTCCTTCTGTCCTTGACCCCAAAGAGCAGGCAGGGTGGTCCTGTGACAGCCTAAGTCCATTCACGTCACTGTTCTGCTCAAAGCCCTGCATGGCTCCCTGTTTCCCACAGAGTAAACGCCAATTCTCCCCCAGCCTATGAGGTTCAAGACAGGGTCACCCTTTTCCAGCCCACCATTCGCTCCCGGCCCAGCTGCTATCGCCGAGTTAGCATCTCCTCACCTCCAGGCTACTGCACCACACCAGCCTCCCCCACTGTCCCCTCCACTGGGATGGTCCTCCCCAGGCAGCCACGTGTCTAATGCCCTCACTGGCTCTACGTCTGTCCTCAGATGGCACCTGCTCGACCAGGGCAGCCGGCCTCCCTTGGCCAGCACTCCCGCCCTCTCCCCTGCACACCCACCGTCACAACCTGCTCCTTTATCACACTTCCTGTTCATGCTGTCTGTGTCCCCGACAGGCTGGAAGTCTCCCTGGCAGGGTCTCTATCTGCTCTATTCACTGACATGCCGCGAGCAGCTATTGTAGAATGGGCCTGGCACTGGAGGGTGCCCACCAGTTTGAGTTTAAAAACTACTGGTCTCAAAACCTCAGTTTCCTGGAAACCAAAGTAAAAGAGAGGGTGAAATGAGGTACATTTTGGACGATGTGCTCAGTGCTTGAGGAACAGCTAGGATGATGACGTGGTTAAACAGCCAGGGTGAGTGGCAGGAGGTGGGTCTGGGAGCGGGCAGAGGCCGGGTCGTGTGCAGCTCGGACCTGAAACTAGGAGGAACAAAGGGAGACCCTGGACACTTCTGGATGGAAAGACAGATGATCGCACCTACTTTTAAATAAACTTTTGATTTTGAGATTAACTGTAGATGCACGCGCAGCTATGGAAACAGCAGAAATCACCCATGTTTCCCCAAAGGTGGCATCTTGCACATTACCACAACCAGACCCTGAGCTGACCATCAGATACAGGCATCTCCACCCTCCAAGAACCCCGCGAACTTCTCCCTCAGCCCCAACCACACCCCTCCCACCCCACCTCCTCCTTAACCCCGGTAACCACTAACCTGTCCTCTGTTCCTGTCATGTTCTCATTTAACAATGTCACATAAATGGCCATACTGTGTGTGGCCTTCGGGGACTGGCTTTTGTCACTCAGCTTATTGCCAGTCACTGCGTGTATCAGTAGTTTGATCCTTCTGTCTGCGCAGTGTTCAGCTGTCCGTCCACTGAGCAGCATCTGGACTGTTCCCAGTTTGGGGCTGTTTCATGTAAACCCACTATGAACATACTGAATAGCGTTTGTGTGAACACAGTTCTCGTTTTTCCATGAAGTGCCCAGGTCACATTGCTGAGTTGTGTGGTAGTTACAAGTCCAATTCTGTCAGAATCTGGCAAGCCGGGTACGAGTGGCCGCTCCATTTTGCGTCCCCCACAGCTAAGAGCCCGCACATGCACCCTGCCAGCCTTTGCTGGTATCACTAGTTTTTTGTCACAGCCACACTGCCATGTGTACAGTGCCATCTCATTGTGGTTTCATTGGCACTCCCTAAGTGGCAATGATGCTGAGTACCTGTTCATGAGTTTATCTGCCATCTATATCTTCTCTTCAGTTAAATGTCTTTTCATGTCTTTGTGCAGTTTCTAGTTGAACTGTATTTTTTTTACTGTTGAGTTTTGATAGTTCTTTGTGTATTTTCATTACCAGTCTTTTCTTAGACATGTGACTTGCAAATTATTTCTCCCAATCTGTAGTTTTTCATTGTCTTAACGGGTTCTTGAGAAAAAGTTTTTAATTTTGATGAAGTCCAAATTATCAATTTTCCTCTTATGCTGTTGTTGGATGTCAAGTCTAAGAACTTTGTCCAGCTTTTGCCCTAAAGCATTTACTCTCTCTTTCTAAGTAGATGTGAATTTGTCATCACTTTGAGTTGGTTTTTGTATCGGGTGCGAGGCAGATGAAAGTTCATTTCTTGCCTATGGGTGTTTGACTGCTCTAGCACCATGTGCTAAAAAGGCTAACTTTCCTGAACAGAGGTGGTCTCAGAGATGTGGGGGTGCAGTTGATGGCTGTTGGTTGGGGGGGTGGGGATGAGGGAGAGAGGGAGGGGGCTGGATAGCAT
>NW_017732095.1:121363-133912 GCF_001890085.2 Hipposideros armiger | reverse complement strand
CCAGAGGGCCCCGGTTCGGATCCCACATATGAGGGCCAGTGACACTGCCCTCTATAGCTAAGATGCTGAACAACAGCTCAACCTGGAGCTGGGCTGCCATGAGTAGCCAGCAGCCAGCGTGAGCGGCCAGCAGCCACTGTGAGCTGCCGTCCAGAAGCCAGCGACTGATCTGCCTCGCCCCGGGAACAGCGCAATGATGGTGCCAACTTGAGCAGGTGAAGCAACGTCCTCCACAACTAGACTGAAGAACAAAACGGCAGCAACTTGTCTGTTCCCCTTCCCCCGATTCCCCAGCACTGTTCCCCTCCCCCGATTCCCCAATAAAATCTTAAAAAAAAAAAAAAGTTTTTGCTGTGATTTTAACAGAAATTGCATTAACCCAGTACAATAATTTGGGGAAAAGTGACATCTTTACTATGTTGAATTTTCTAATCCATGAACATGGTATGTCTTTCCATTTATTTAGATCTACTTTGATTTCTCTCATCAGGATTTTGTAGTTTTCATAAAAGTCCTATAAATATTTTGTTAGGTTTAAACCTACATCTTTGTTTGCTTATCTTTTAGGGATTGTATTGTATTTTTAATTTTGATATCCACGTGTTCGTTGATAGTTTGCAAATATAAAACTAATTTTTGTGTTTATTTTGAATTGTGCAAGCTTGCTAACTTCACTTATTAATTCCAGTTTGTTTTTGTTTTTGTAGATTCCTTGGGATTTTCTACATTTTTGCAACTTCTTATGGGTAATTATTTCAAAATAAAAAAGCTGTAAATATATGTGGCATAGAGCTAAACCAGTGCTTAAAGGAAAATTTATAGGTCTAAATGCTAATAGCAGCAAAGAAAAAAAAAATCAATTAGCTTTTACTTAAAGCTAATTAGAAAAAGAACAGCCAAGTATATCCAAAATAAGTAGAAGGAAAATAATAAAGAATCACTAAAATAATAATAAATAAATAAATAAATCACTAAAAGGACAAAAAAAATAAAGAAAATCTTTACTTTGAAAATACAATCTATATATATATTTGAAGTCAATAAAATGTATTAACCACTAGCTAGATTGATCAAGAAAAGAGAAAAAATACAAGTTACAAATCTCCATAGTAAAAAAAGAGACATCATTATAAATCATACAATAATGAAAAGGGTAACAACGATCAATATAAAAGAGAAACTCTATGTCACTGAACACGATAACAAAAAATCAATACCTTACAAAACACAAATAACTAAAACTGAGTCAGGACACAAAAATCTGAAAAGCTTTAAAAAGCTAAATTTTTAATTTTAAATCTTCCCACAAAAAAACTTGGGGCCTGGATGAATTCTATCAAAAATTTAAGAAAAACATAATGCAATCTGACACAAATTCTTTCAGGAAATAGAGTAGGGAACACTGCCCAGTACATTTAATGAGGCCAGCTTTATTCCATCACAAAACCAAACAAGGATACTACAAGGAGAAACTACTGAAGAACTTCCCTCATGATCCTAGATATAAATAAAAGTCCTTTCAAAAGTATCAGGAACTCAAACTCAGGAAGATAGATAGAAGACAGGTAGGCACAGGTAGGCAGGCAGACAGACAGATGGATGGATAGGTAAGTAGATAAAAACATCCTTCAGGGCCAAGCAGAGTTCAACCTGAGTGCAAGATTGGTTTCGCATTCAAGTCAATAAATGCAATTCAAAATATTAACAGAACAAAGGAAAAATAACCTCTGGTTATCTCAATAAATACAGGAAAAGCAGTTGACAAAATTCAGGACACATGCATGATAAAAAAAAATTTTATTTAAAAAACTAAAAAAAGAAGGAAATTTCCTCAAACTGATAAAGGGATCTATGAAACACCTACAGTTAACATCACAAGTAATGGTGAATGACTGAATGCCTTCCCCACAAGATAAAGAACAGGGCAGCAAGACTCAGTCTCCCACTTCTATTCAATAGTATACTGGAGATTCTAAACAACAAGGTGGAAAACATTTTTAAAAGGCATACATATTGGAAAGGAGTAAAACTTTTTATTTGCAGACGACAAGATCATAGGGGGAAAGATTATTAAAACTAATAAGAGACGTCAGCTAAACTGAGGATACAAGTTCAATATACAAAAACTATGCTAGCCAACTGTTAGAAATGAAAAATCTTTTAAAACTACTATTTATAACAGCATCCAAAAACATGAAACATTTGATGGGATAGATTTAACCAAGTATGTCCAAGATTTGCATCCTTGAAGTAAACCTCAAGACACTGCCTTTTCCAAGCACAAAGATTTCCTGATGTGATGATGAAATCAGGTTCTTCTGTGGGAAAGGCCCCAGGTCACCTAAGGGCAGGGCTAGTCACCAGGGGAACCATGCCTGTGATTAGCGTGTTGGACCTGTCAGTCCCACCCCCAGACCTCTGGCGAAGGGAGCGGGGTGGAGTTTTCAGTTCAATCACCAATAGCCAATGATGTAATCAATCCGCTAGGTAACACAACCTCCCTCAGAACCCAAAGGGACTGGCTTTGTGGGGCTTCCATGCTGGTGAATACCTGGAGAGTCAGGGAGACTGGTGCACCCAGAGAGCACGAAAGCTTCAAGCCCCTTTCCACACCCCTCGCCCTGTGCATCTCTTCCATCTGGCTGCTCACCAACGTCCTCTATATTCTCCTCTCTGATAAACTGGTAAACATAAGTAAATGTTTCTCCGAGTTCTGTGAGCACTCCAGCAAAGTGAACCCAAAGAGGGGGGCCATGGGACCATCCAGTTTATAGGCAGTCTGTCAGAAGCACAGGTGACCACCTGGACTTGCAGCTGGCGTCTGAATGGGGGCGGGGGCATCTTGTGGGACTGAGCCCTCAGCCTGTGGGAACTCCAGGAAGCTGGTATCAGAACCCAGACCCTACAAGTATCGGAGAATTGCTTGGTATGTGGGGAAAAACACACATTATCAGTAAAATGCACACTAAAACCACAATACAGTACTACCACACAACCTCCAGAAAGGCAAACGTGAAAAAGACAGAAACCAGCAAGTGCTGGCGACAATTGGAGGAACTGAATTCTCGTGCATTTGTTGGTTAATTTGCAAACTGGGTCAACCACATTGAAAAACTGTCTGGCAACTGCCTACTTAAAGGAAGCATACACCAAGCCTGTGACACTACAATTCGTCCCTGGGCATATGTGGAGAAATGTGTGTACATGTCAGCTAGAAGACACCAAGGGTCCAAAGTCAGAGCGGCTTCATCGGAGTAGCCCCGAACTGGAAACAGCCCATGTGCCCATGTGGGGGAGAACAGCTGGACCAACAGGCACCTTGGGCAACATATGCATGCACGTTGGAACACGACCAGCCATGTGGGCTGTAAAGAAAACAGGGAAAGGAAAGGACTGTAACCCTGCCCGTTGGGCCGTGGCGGGCCACGCCACAGGAAGGAAAAGCCAGAAGCAGGAAGTTCTTTCAGAGGGAAGAGGAAGGGAAAGGGAAGGGCTGCTGTGCCCATGGAGCTCTCCGGTACACCAGGGCTCTTCCTGCAGCGCTCTGGAGCCCCCACAGGCTGAGCACTCCCCCCACAGGCCCTCCCGAGGCCTGTCTTGGTTAAGGTCACTGTCACAGTTCTGACAGCTATAAATAAAAACTTCTCTCAGCATCTCTTTGAACTCCTGCTCTGGCACAAGCTCATTGAGAACACCCTGTCTATTGCTTTTTTTAAAACTGTTTCTCTTTATCACACTAAACACTCTAAAAATCCCTACTTGCAGTGTCTTACTAGTCAGACCGAAATGCAGCCATGCCTCATTTTTAATAAGACGTACTACTGATTTCCACGGATGACAAAGCTGTTTCCTCTGTTCTGTGGCAGCAGGGGGCAGAGAATGGACGTCATCCAGGCTCAAGACATCTTGGTCATCGTGTACCAGACACGAGAAACCCACCTCGCCTGGCCACCTTCCCCACACGCTGTCCCCCAAGCATCTTATCCTGTCGTCTCATCTAGAAGTGGAAGACAAATTTTTTTCTCTTTTACTACTCAGAAAACAGAAGTCTAGCCAATAAGAAACAACAGCTGTCATTCATTGCACACTGATAAAGGCTGACCTGAACTTGAAGCAAACGTGGTCAGTCAGAGAGTCTCGGGGAGGCGCAAGGCTTAGGGGAGCCCCGCATCTGCGTAATGGGGAGGACCCTACAGGAAGAACTCTGTAATAAAGCTCTATGGTTCTAACTTCCTTTTTCTCTTCCATAAATACCCCTCCATCTTGGCACTCAGGCCAGTGTGCTAGCCACGTCTGCATGCACTGGGTTGCAACTCTTTCTTTTTTCTGAATAAATCCTTTTTGGTGATGAAACACCTAGTCGATCGTATCTTTCAGACAACACTTACTATGTGCCAGCCCCACTGTACAGAATCCAAGGTCAAGCTGAAATGCCCGTGCTCCCCAGGCCTCCTTCCGTCCCTCTGCGGAGCTCCGCGTCCGTCCTTCCTCTGCTTTCTCGGGTGCCCGCTGTAGACACATTATGGTGTTCCTGCGTTATCCCCTCCCCTGTGGGGCTACCTGCTCCTTGGGGGCGGGGCCATCGCTCACCTGTGTTTACATCCTCAGCAGTCCCTGAGACAAGGCTTTTCAGGCAACAATGAGTTGGGTTGAATTCCTAGCATCACATCTCAGAGCCTCAGCCTGGGAAGGCTTCCTGAAGGAGAAGGGTTAGGCCTCGCCTGGTGACAGCAAGGGCCAGCACATGACGGACACAGGAAAAGAAAGAGCAATCTTGGTGAGGGCTGCGGCAGTGACAGTATTAATTCCAGTGCAGCTCCTGGCCAGGACTGGGGGAGCCGAGAGGCTGATGAGCTCATTGCCGAAGCGCTGGCAAGCATGCTGGTTACTGGCCCAGTCCCAAAAGAATGTGATGTGACATTACCCGCCGTGAAGCTGACTCAGAGAACAAATGACTAAGTTTCCCAGAATCAAGGAGAAGACGCTGGCTTGGCCATCCTTCATTCTGATGCAACCTGCGTTTAATGCGTGGTGACGGATGGTTCCGGCCCAGTCCCAGGAGCAGCTCTGAAGCGGGGGGTGTGTTCTCAGCCAGTCGTGCCTCCCGGTGGGGCGTGAGGACCACTTCGGTGCCCGTCCAATGTCCTACCAGCCGTTCAGAATCCTCTGTAAGCAATCGTCTTCACGATCAGGCTATAAAACAGGTGATTCTGTTTCTGGGAGCTGTGCTATTAAAAGACCAGCTAGAGCTCGTTACCGTCACCTGCCACAGCCCTGCACTTTACGCCACAATTCAAATATGGCCACAAACCGAGGACAATCTCCAAACACAGGGAAATCGAAGGTGTCAGAGGGTACGACATAGGCCTGGACCACCTACTCCACACCTCTGAGGGCATCAGGAAATCAGTCCCCAGGCAGGAGTGCTCCCAGCTCGCCCAAGGGCTAGCAATCCCAGTCATTTCCCACATCTCCATTATTCTTTCATTCTGGGGACTCCTGTGAGACTTAACCAGCAGGAGGTGATGATGGCACTTCACACAGGTAAGCCCAAGTTCACGCTGCCCTCCCTCCTTCCACTCAGCCCAGAGCTCAGCCACAGGCCTCTTCCTGCTGGTCACTAGCGGCGCCCTCACTGATACCCAGTTTCCAGAGAGTCACAGGCTGGCGCAGCTTGTCGTAGTGGAGACGAGAAGGTTTCTGACTTCGCTTCTACCCCCAAGGAACCGGGGCAAGACCCATGCAGGACAGTGACAGTGCTGCCCCTGCGAATGCTTGTGCTCCCAGATGGGAGACATCTCCATGCTAATTTCTCAGGAGCCTGGGATTACTAATATGCCAAGGTCAACGATGCCCTAAGGCCCTGCTGATTCCTGCCTTTGTAGGAAAGGTTCAATCATGTTTAACACATTCTAGGTAATGAGTTAGAAACCTACCCTTATGGTTTAACATGTTTTCTCAGGATGACCTGGGAACTGAAAGGGAAACACAGCTATCAGCATGCCTGCTCCCCAACAGAATTAATCATTCTTACTGCCTCTTCAAGGACGCTCTTTTTTTTTTTTCTTTTTTTTTTAAGCTGAGCCATCCTGCCACCTGTTGGCAGCTCAGCTCGGGCTGGGAATCGAACCACTGCTGCTCAGAGCTCAAACTCTTGAGCGAACTCTTAACCAACTGAGCCACTCGGCCGGCCCTCTTCAAGGACACTCTTATATGATGTTGGCTTTCGTAGGCGAGAGGGTGGCGGTGAAAGCCACAGTGACGATAGGCATGTGGGGCCAGCCCTGACGGTGCTCAGGGGCCAGCAGTGCTGCCCGCTTGCCTTTGTGTCATCAGCGCAAACACCAGTCCGGAAAGAAAGGGATGCCTCGGTAGCATCCTGAAAATATTGTGACCTCGCCTCAGGGCTCCAGGGCCCTGAAAGCCCACAGACTCCAGGGTGTACCGTGAGTGAGAGAGCTGAGGAGCAACACGTCTACCGGTCTCACTCTGAGTCCGACCACTACCGGCTCATAACCAAGAGCCCTGTGACCACGCTTCAGACGGTCCTCCCTTTCGGGGTGGAATTTAGTCCTCCGCTCAGCAGGGACTGCGACTCCTTCTAGCTCCACATTCGAGTTTGGTCCTTGGCCTAATGGGCGCTGCAGGTCCTAGCGCTGGGGCCTTACCTGCGGGTCCCCTGGTGAACCAGCAAAGCCAGGCCTGTCTGTGGGGCAAGCTCTGTCACTAGGCAGATAGGCCCAGGCAGGAGGCAGGCTGACTGACACACCACGGTGCACACTCACTGCACTGACCCCACACCCTGCTGCTCCAGCCGCTTACTGCTGGGCCTGATGGGATGGAGGCCTGAAGCCAGGCTCCCCTCAGCGAGTCCAGGAGAGCACAGGGCCCCACCTCAGCCAGGCTCTGCTCTGCAGATGGGAGAGTCTCTTGGGATCTTGCCGCAGAATGCCAGGCAGTGCGGACACTGCCATGTTCCATGGCACCCGCCGGCCCAGGAGAAGCTATGCCCATGAGATGTAGTAGTGCCCAGAGGAAGGGAAACAGAAATGACTGGTTCCGTGTGTCCAAAAGCAAAAGGCCCCTGGCAACCTCAAGAAGAACAATTTCTCAGTATGTAAACAATCTGCATCATTATTAGCTGTTTAATTAAGGAGATAATTCATCAAGTCTAGAAAACTCAGCAACAGGTCGATCAAAAGAGGTTCTGGAAGACATTAGTGAGAAACATCGTTCTATTACAAAATCTCCTGTGTTTAAAATTCCAAGAAAACTCCAACTGCCAGCCTGGGACACTAAGTATTACAGGCGATTATTCATTGTCACACTGCAGATGACTATCGGCTGCACCCTATGAAGTGCCACCACCTCAGACTGTTTCTTATGTGCGTAGAGGGTAATGATGAACAGAGTTTGGAACTCTCTGAAAAAGCACCCAGCTCAGTAACACTCACAGAGGGACATGTCACTGGCCTCTTCCTTCTGTGAGGCTGTAAGTTTCCAGCGCTGGCTTGGGTACATTACAGTAGGAGCACTTGGCCTCAAAGGATGAACTTAGTGTGCTACATAAATTATTAATCCCCAAAAGCACTTCAGGATGAAATAATAATGCCTTATCTACCAGAGAGCTTTACCATTGAGCGTGTTTGCATGTCTATCACCTCATTTCGCTTCCACAATAGCCCCCAGAGAAATACAGGCCAAGTACTCATATCCTCCTTTCTTCAAAGCAGAAACAGACTCAGAGCAAGGAATGGACCCTGGGCCCAGGTCCTGCCTGCCACCAGGCAGAGAGGATACCCTGGAGTCTTCAGTGACTGCAACGTGGGACTGAAAATGGTTTTTTTCATTGATTTTATTTATCTTCTTTATATCCCAACTTATTGCCCCCAACATTGAAGTGTTTTATTTTCCTTCTTGTAAGAAATCTGAAAAGGCTTGATTTCCCAATGTGAATAAAGCTACAAACAAGAAAGACGGACCACCAGGCCATGCCCTTGTAATGTCTGCCCAGAAAATTGCCATGAAGGCATCGCTTCGTTTCCAAGTAGGGGAGAAAGAGAAATAGAAAATGGGTCAAATAATTCCCAAGGAAAGCGTTTAGATAAAATTTTTTCCTCTTTTAAATTCTCTATCATTAAATACACATTTCAACAGAGATGAATGGATTAATTAGATGAATTAAGACAGAATGGATTCTTTGAAGAGGGGCAATGCCACAACAAAACCTTGCCAGGCAGCTGGTAATAAGGAAGCCCTATTTTATGCATTGCAAAGCATCTCCAGTGACCACCTGAAGGCAGCCCACACTCATGCCCAGCCCCCAGCTCAGGGAGAGAAGAGAAGTGGGTAACTGCAGTCTGGGTGACTGCCACCTGCTTTGCTTAACTGGGTACTACAGAAAGAGATGAGCGTAGGCCAAAACGGGCCAACTTGAGAGAGATGGGAAAGTATCTGGATACAGTCAAGAAATGTGGGGCTCACCTAGTGGGAAAAGCCACTCCTCTGCACCCCAAGACAATGATAGAAAGTTGAAAACGTTGTGAGGAGCAAAAGCCCATGAAGACCCCTCAATGGAAGAGAGGATGCAGCTGTATACACAGATTAGATAACAGGGGTTCTCTCCCACCAGTGCCATGCGTTCAGATACCCTGAACAGAAAGACAGAGACAATCATCCTAGGTCTCATATTACTCCTCAAAATAATTCTGCAAATACAATGTCTAGCACCATGATCAAGAAACCGTAGAAATCACAGGAAACAAAAACAGATCCACAAAGACATGAGAAGTTAGAATTACTCAACACAGACTATCAAAGAAACTACACTTGCAATAACATGAAACAAAAAACCCCATTTAAAAAAATGGCCCAAAGGTTTAAATAGACATTTCTCTAAAGTATATACCAATGGTCAACAAACACATAAAAAAATGCTCAACATTACTAATCATAAAAGAGATGCTAATCAAAATCACAATAAAATATCACTTCATATCCATTAGCATGGCTAGTATCAAAGAAACAGAAAAATAATAAGTGTTGGCGAGGACGTGGAGAAACGGGAATCTGTGTACACTGTTGGTGGGAATATAAAATGGTGCCACTGCAGTGGAAAACTGTATGGTGGTTCCTCAAAAAATTAAACACAGAATTGCCATATGAGCCAACAATTCTACTTCTGGGTATATGACCCAAGAAAGTGAAAGCAGGGACTCAAACAGATATTTGTACACCCATATTCAAAGCAGCGTTATTCACTACAGCCAAATGGTAGAAGCACCCCAAGTGTCCATGGACAGATGAATGCGTAAACAGAATGTGGTCTGTACGCAGGGGAATATTATTCAGACTTAAAAAGGAAGGAAATTCAGATACACCTACAACATTATGAGGACATTATGCTCAGTGAAATAAGCCAGTCACAGAAGGACAGATACTATATGATTCCACTTATAAGAGTTACCTAGAGTCTTCATATTCATACAGACAGAAAGTAGATGTTGGGTGTCAGGGGATTGAGGGAGGGGATTACTGTTTAATGGGGACAGTTTCAATCAGCAAGATAAAAAAGCTCTGAAGATGACTGGTGGTGATGGTTGCCCCATGTGAATGTACTTAATACCAATGAACTGTACACTTAAAATGGTGAAGTCTATTTTATATACATTTCACCACAATAAGAAACACTATGTTCTGTGGAAAAGAGTATGGCAGTTCCTCAAAAAATTAAATATAAAATACCATATGATCCAGCAATTCCACTTCTGGGTATATACCCAAAAGAGCTGAAAATAGGGTCTTGAAGAAATATTTGTACATCCATGTTCATAGCGGCATTATTCACAAGGGCTAAAATGTGGAAGCAGCCCAAGTTCCACTGATGGATGAATAAATAAAATGAGCAAACATGGTATAACCACACAATGGAGCATTATTCGGCCTTAAAAAGGAAGAAAATTCTGACACATATTACAACACAGATGCACCTGGAGGACATTATGCTATGTGAAATAAGCCGCTCACAAAAAGACAAACACTGTATGATTTCACTGAGACGAGGTACTTAAAGGAGACAAAATCAGAGACAGAAAGTAAAATGCTGGTTTCCAGAGGCTGAGGAAAAGGGAGAATGGGGAATTAATTATTGTTAAATAGATAGTTTCAGTTTTCTAAGATAAAAGCGCTATGAAGAAAATGATGGTGACGCCTGTACACATGGTACGTAATACCACTAAACTGTACATTTGTAAGTGGTTAAGATGCTAAATGTATTTTACTGCAATTAAAAAATGGAAAAACAAAAAACAATATACTTGCTATGGTCAAAAACATAAATGAGAGATTAGAAGCTATAAGAAGTAATACCTTTTTCTACATTTTAAAAAAATCTAGAACTAAAAAGTAAAAAAATAATGAACGGGCTTCAAAGCAGATTAGGTGCTACTGAAGGGAGGACTGGTGAACTGGAAACTAGGTCAAAAGAAAGTATTCAAACTAAAAGCACGGAGAAACCAAAATCTGGGAAATACAAAAGAGAGGGCATGAGAATATATGGCTGAAAACCTAACACACATTTAATTAGAGTCCTGGAAGAAGGGGAAAGATGAAGCAGAGACAGTATCTGAAGGTAAGGGCAGGAAATTTTCCAGGCTTGTGAAAAATATTATGTCATAGATACGAGAAGCCAACATACCTTAGGGAGGAGGCCTAGTGACACTACAGAAACCTAAGGACAATAAGAAAATCCTTTAAAAGCAAGAGGAAACACGGATTACCGCCAGAGGAACAGCAGGTACATAGACTACTGGCTTCAGAACGGGAAAAATAAAAGCCAGACATGTGGAAATAGACCTCCAATGTGTGGAAAGAAAATAATGCCAACATAAAATTCAGTATACAGAAAAAATTCTTTTAAAAATAAAGGTGAGAGGGTGATGTCAGTGAAAATAGCAAAATAACTACTTCCAAAATTCCTTGTTCCGTAAAAGCAATGAAAAAAATAGCAAAAATTGTCAGACTCAACTTCTTCAGAAATCTGGAAGTTTAACAAAAGGCTTGCAGCAATCCAGTGAACATTTGTTAAAGAAAAACAGCTGAAGAAAGAACTCTGTGGTGTTTTAACTTTCTCTATTGCTGTCTCGCCACCCCCCAATTCCACCTCAACTCTACAGCAGTCCTGAAAACCAACAGCCTGCAATCATACTGAGGACCAGAAACCCTGCAGCCACAGAAGGGGACAGAAGCAGGTTGGAACTCCTGCAAACCCTTATTCCCAAAGAACTGCCATTATTTGACACGGCTGATGGGTTCCACTTACAAGGTTGTCTTTATTTTACCTGAGTCAGAGCTTACCTAGTGCAAAAAAAGCATTTTCCTCACAGGTTTATGTCAAAACCATTAGAAGCAGCTGTTTAATTTTGTAACTACCTCAGACAGTGGACAACAGTTGGAGTAAATAATAAACACATTAACCCAAAAGCTTCAAAGGAAAAGCTGGGGAACGCAATGTCTGCAGGGGATTTGAAAACTCGAACGTATTCCCAGAATCTACAATAGAAGGCTGCATGTGTATGTAGAGATGTGCACAGACGCAAAGCTGTGTGAATGCCCAGGAAAGACCAGAGACAGCTGTGAGTGTTCATGCTGCACTGACTCTGAGGCTCTGTACAAGCAGCCAGTGAGGCTGAGATGGAGCTGTAAAGTGCCGTAAGAGATGGAGCTGTAAAGTACCCGATTACAGCTGAGGTACACCCTAGTATACACACAGCCCCTTGAGAAAGACTGGAAGCCTCACTGATTCCTGGCATTTAAGGGAATCTGTCCAATCATTAGCTGACCACTTAGGCTAGCCAATCAGAGACTTTCAGTGGAAACACAGTGACAAAGAACACAGACTTAACTCAGGAAAGTCACTAAACAAACAAAAACTACTACAACAAGCAGCAGCACAAAAATATCCCAGAAAGGAGAAATGGGATATTCAGAGTTGCCACTATATCATTAAATGCTCAGTTTTCAACAAATCATTATGAGACACACAAAAAACAAGACAGTATGACTCATACAGAGGAAAAAAGCAATCAATAGATAGTCTCTGAGGAAGCTCTATATTGGACTTACAAAGATTACAAGGCGTGATCAACAACTACAGTGAATGTTTAAATTAAAAAAATTATTACAGTAAAAGACACACTACTATTAATCCCCCTCAAAATACTCCCCCTCGCTTCAAACACACTTATCCCATCATTTTTGCCACTTTCTGAAGCAGTTCTGGAAGTCCTCTTTCGTGAGTGTCTTCAGTTGCGCTGTCATGGCTGCCTCGATGTCCTGAATTGATTCAAAACATTTACCTTTCATGGTCATTTTGACTTTGGGGAAGAGCCAGAAGTCGCACGGTGCCAGGTCTGGTGAATAAGGTGGATGAGGACACTGTGATGTTTTTGTTTTTTTTTAAAGATTTTTATTGGGGAATTGGGGGGATGGGAACAGTGCTGGGGAATTAGGGGAAGGGGAACAGACAAGTTGCTGTCGTTTTGTTCTTCA
>NW_017732095.1:103084-120189 GCF_001890085.2 Hipposideros armiger | reverse complement strand
TCCCCCCAATTCCCCAATAAAAATCTTTAAAAAAAAAAATTATAATACTCAATATATACCAATAACAAAAGATGAATATAAGTCATGTGTATACATGTTTTTGGCATCCCAGTAGAAATTATAAAAAGGAATCAAATAAAAATCCTGAAGCCGACAGATAACCTAGGTGAAAAGGACAAACTCCTACAAAGATACAAACTATCAAAACTGATTTAACAAGAAATAAAAAATTTGAATAGACCTAAAATAAATAAAGACATTGAGTCAGTAACTGAAAAACTTCCCACAAGAAAAAGTCCAGGACTAGATGGCTTCACTAGTGAATTCTACCAAACATTTAAAGAAGAATTAACATGGTCCTTCACAGATTCTTCAAAAAAACTGAAAAGAAAAGGACACTACCTTCTTCATTCTAAGGCCAGTATTACTCATATCAACACCAGACAAGGATATCCCAAGGAAAAAAAAAGACAGACCAATATGTCTTAAGAATACAGGTGCAAAATCCTCAACAAAACACTAACAAACTGAATCCAACAGTATATAAAAAACAATTATCCACTATGATGGTGAACATACAATGTGATATACAGATGATGTATTATAGAATTGTACACTTGAAACCTATGTAATTTAACTAACCATTGTCACCCCAATAAATTTTAATTAAAAAAAAAAGAGACCGGCCAAGTGGCTCAGTCGGTTAAGAGCTCGCGCACGAGTACGAACTCTGAGCAACAGTGGTTTGATACCCAGCCCAAGATGAGTTGCCGCTGAGCTGCCAACAGGTGGCAGGATGGCTCAGTTAAAAAAAAAAAAAAAAGAGCAAAGAGATACCAAAGGAGGGGGAAAAAAAAGAATTATCCATGACCAACTGGGATTTATCCAAGGAATGCAAGGTTGGTTCAACACACAAAAAACAGTCAATGTAATGGAAGACATTAATAAAATAAAGGACAAAAACCACATGTTCATTCCAATAGATGCAGAAAAAGTGTCTGACCACAAAAACACCATTTCATGATAAAAACACTCAACAAAATAAAATTAGAAGGGAACTTCCTCTACAAAAACCCACAGCTGGGCCGGCCAAGTGGCTCAGCTGGTTAAGAGCTCGCTTGGGAGCACCAGCTCTGAGCAGCAGGGCTGCGGTTTGGGTCCCACATTGAGGGCCAGTGATGCTCGCCCTCTACAGCTAAGATGATGAACAACAGCTCGACCTGGAGCTGGGCTGCTGAGTCACCAGCGACGGCGTAGGCGTGAGCTACGTGAGTGGCTGGCAGCCAGCGTAAGCGGCTGGTAGCCGGTATGAGCTACTGGGAGCCATGAGCTACCGGGAGCCGCTGTGAGCAGCCAACCAATGACCGGCGACCGATTGCCTCACCCAGGAAGAGCACAATGATCATGCCAACATGGGCCAGTGAAGCAATGTCCTCCACAACTAGACTGAAGAACAAAACAGTAATTTGTCTACCTGTCTGTTCCCCTTCCCCGAATCCCCAACGCTGCTCCCCTCCCCCCAATTCCCCAAAATCTTTAAAAAACAAAACAAAACCACAGCTAACAACATAATTAATAGTGAAGCCTGAAAACTTCCCCACCTAAGATCAGGAACAAGACAAGGATGTTCGCCCTTGCCAGAACAATTCAACATTGTACTAGAGATTACAACCATGGCAATTACACAAGAAACAGAAATAACAGGCATGGAGATTAGAAAGAAAGGAGTAAAATTATCTATATATGCAGATGATACAACCTTATACAGTACATAGAAAATCCTCAGGAATCCATTAAAAACTATTACAGCTAATAAATCCCATGCTCATGGATTGGAAGACAATGTTGTGAATATGGCAATATTCCTGAATCGGTCTACACATTCACTACAGTCCCTATCAAAATTTCAGCTGCCTTTCATGCAGAAATTAACAAACTAATCCTAAAAGTCATACGAAAATGCAAGAAACCAGGAATAGCCAAAACAACCTTAAATTAGAAAAACAAAGATGGAGACTCACACTTTCTGATTTCAAAACAACACAAAGTGGGCCGGCCGAATGGCTCAGTTGGTTAAGAGCTTGCTCAAGAGTGCGAGCTTTGAGTAACAGGGTCGCCGGTTAGATTACCACATGGACCAGTGAGCTGCACCCGAGCTGAGCTGCCAACAGGTGGCAGGATGGCTCAGCTGGTGAGACCACATGCTCTTACCAACAAGATTGCCTGTTCGAGATGGTGGGCTACACCTGCCTGCAACTAAGACTAAACTCGGCACCTTAAGCTGAGCTGCAGCCCAGGTGGCTCAGGGAATACAGCACGTGCTCTTAACAATGAGGCTGCTGGTTCAACTCCCACATGGGATGGTGGCTACGCCCACCCACAACTAATTGAGCTGAGTGGTGTGACTGGACTTGGAATTGAGCTTGCAGCGCCCTCCACAACTAAGACTGAAGGACAACAACTTGGCTGTTCCCCTCCCCCAATTTCCCAATTAAAAAAAAAAACTTAACACAAAGCTCCACTAATCAAGACTTTGTGGTTCTGTCATAAAGGCAGACATACAGATCAATGGAATAGAACTGAAAGTCCATAAATAAGCCCATATTTTATGGTCAACTGATTTTCAACAAAGGTCCTAAGACCATTTGATGAGGAAACAGGCTTTTCAACAAATGGTGCGAGGACAACTGAACAGCCACTTTAGAAAAATAAAGTAAAACTCCTCCTTCACACCATATGTAAAAACTAACTCAAAATGTATCAAAGATCTAAATTCAAGAGTTAAAACTATAAAACCTTTAGAATAAAACACAAATGTGAATCTTTGTGACCTGATTAGACACTGTTGTCTTAAATATGACACCTAAAGCACAAGCACGAAAAAATAGATAAAATGGACTACATCAAAATCAAAATCTTCTGTGCATCAAAGGACACTACCAAGAAAGTAAAAAGACAATTCACAGTTAGAAAGGAAATATTTGCAAATTATATCTCTGCTAAGGGACTAGTAAACAATATATCAAGACCTCTTACAAATGAACAAAACACAAACAATCCAATTTAAAAATGGCCAAAGGATTTAAATAGACATTTCACCAAAGGAGACATACAAATGGCCAATAAGCACACAAAAAGCTGCTCAACAGAATCAGACATCAGGGAAATGCTAATCAATACCACAATGAGATACCACTTCACACCCCTAGGATGGCTAGAATCAAAAAACTAAACAATGACAAGTGTTGGTGAAGAGGTAAAGAAATTGGAACCCTCATACATTGCTGGTGGGAATGTGAAATGGTACAACCTCTGTGGAAAACAGTTTGCCAGTTACTCAAAAAGTTAAATAGAGAATTACTATATGACCCAGAAATGCCACTCCTGTGTGTATGCCCCGAAGGGCTGAAAACATGTATGCATAAAAAACCTGCACATACTGACTGTTCATAGCACATTATCCATAAGGGCCAAAAAAGTGGAAACAACCCAAATGTCCCTACTGATGAATGGATAAAGAAAATCTGATGTATGGACAAGTAGTATGATTCAGCCATAAGGAGGAATGGAGTACTGAGACCCATCAATGAACTTGAAAATATTCTACTAAGGAAAGAAGCCAGACACGGAAGGCCACATATCTATGACTCCATGTATATGAAATGTGCATCACAGGAAAATCCTTAGAGACAGAAAGTATATTAATGCTGCCAGCGAGGGGCTTGAGGAAGGGAGGCGTGTTAGCAGGTATGAGATTTCTTTATAAGGGGATGAAAATGTTCTGGAACTAGGTAGTAATGCTGATTGCACAACCTTGTAAATATATCAAAAACCAGTGAATCATAACCTTTAAAAGGGTGAATTTTATGGCATATAAATTATATTCCAAAAAATGTTAAGTAAATTGAAAGAAATTTATTTATTTATTTATTTATTTTATTTATTTTTGTTTTTTTTCATGCAGGAGTCAAAACCGGCAGCCTTTCTGTTAAGAGCGCACGCTCTATCCACTGAGCCATCTGGGCAGCTGAAAGAATTTTAAAAAGAATAAAAATGAAATCAAAATACTGATAGAATAAAAAAATATATAAGGGAGTGTTTACCAGCAGCTGATCTGCAATACAGGAATGTATAAAGAAGGCCCTGTGGGCAGGAGAAAAGGACCCCAGAATGAGGGTACAAATGTCAGAGAGCAAAGTACAGTGAGGATGCGAATGAATCTAAACAAACACGTAGGATGGTAAATAATAACAGTTAATATTATTTCACTGAGTTTAAAAGGAGCACACAGAACTAAGGTACACAGTAAGAAGCACATATAAATCTGGAGGGGGTGAATGGCGTTCAAGTATTCTAAGAAACTATAATCTCTGCATGGCCCAGGAGGAAGGTACAGCATTATCTGGATAAGTTAATAACACATTGTCTTGGGCCGGCCGAGTGGCGCGTTGGTTAAGAGTTGGCTTGGGACGTCAGCTCTGAGCAGCAGGGCCCCGGTTCGGATCCCACATGAGGGCCAGTGACACTGCGCCCTCTACAGCTAAGATGGTGAACAACAGCTCAACCTGGAGTTGGGCTGCCATGAGTTGCCAGCGACGGTGTAGGCTGCAGTGGTCTGCCATGAGCTACCATGAGCGGCTGGCAGCCAGCATGAGTGTCCGGCAGCCGGCGTGAGCTGCCAAGAGCCATCGTGAGTGGTGTCCAGTGGCCGGCGAGCGACTGCCTCACGTGGGAAGAGCGCAATGATAATACCAACAAGAGCCAGTGAAGTGACGTCCTCCACAACTAGACTGAAGAACAAAAGGACAGCAACTTGTCTGTTCCCCTTCCCCAATTCCCCAACTCTGTTCCCTTCCCCCAATTCCCCAATAAAATCTTTAAAAAATAAAAAATAACACATCATCTAATTTACATGGTAACCATTAAAAGAAAAATAGAATATAATCTCCAATGTACTAGGGAGAGTGAAAAAATAGAATGATTTTTTAAAACCATGATACTAATTTAAAATATGAGAAAAGAGAGAAAAATAAACACAGAAAATGTGGTACAAGACAAATATATAAGAAGATTGTGGATTTAAATTCAAATAGACCAGTAATTACATTCAATGTAAATGAGTTGAATGTTCCAATTAGAAGACAAAGATTATCAGGCTGGATGATAAAAATCTAACAGTACTGTCTTTGCAAGGGACATATCTAAAGTATAAGAATATAATAAGGTTAGAAGTAAAATGATAAAAAACAAAGATATCATGCGAATGGCTCTATTAGCATCAGACATATTGTACCACAAAAACAAAGGTTCATTTCTAGCGCTAAAGAGAACCACTCATTATAAAGTCTCAATTTATCAGGAAGATAAAACAATTTTAAATTTCTATGCCCCTAAAAACATGGTCTCAGGGCCGGCCGAGTGGCTCAGTTGGTTAAGAGTTGGCTTAAGAGCGCGAGCTCTGAGGAATAGAGCCGCCGGTTCGATTCCCACATGGGCCAGTGACGCTGCGCAACGGCTGAGCTGTCGCCGAGCTGCCAACAGGTGGCAGGATGGCTCAGCTGGTGTAAAAACAAGATTGCCTATTCGATGGTGGGCTACGCCCACCCGCAACAAAGACTGAACTTGTTGCTGAGCTGAGCTGCTGCCCAGAGGGCTCAGTGAATAGGGCGTGTGATCTTAACAACAAGACTGCTGCGGTTGGACCCCGCATGGGATGGTGGCTACACCCACTGGCAACTAAGACTGAACACAGCACCTTGAGCTTAGAGGCCACAAGCTGCCGACGGGAAGCCAGATGGCGACTGGCGCCCTCCACAACTAAGACTGAAGAACAACAATTTGGCTGGTCCCCTCCCCCAATTCCCCAATTAAAAAAAAAATCTTTAAAAAACTTTTTAAAAATTAAAAAAAAAAAACATTGTCTCAAAGCACATAAATAAAAATTGACAGACCTATAGGGAGAAATAAGACAAATCCATAATCATAATGAATCTGTGGATCTTAGTAATGGATATAATAACCAGAGCAAAAAAGTAGTAAGAAAACAGAAGATGTGAGTAATATGCTTATCAAGTGAGCTGATGATACAGTACATTGAATCTAATTTTTTCAAGCACATGAGAACATCTGAGAAAACATATAGTCCATATTCTGGGTTATAAGGCACATCAGCACGTTTCAAAGGATTAAAATCTTAAAGACCAAAATCTCTGGGCAATGGAATAATGCTGGAGAAGAATATAATAAGAAAATATGTGTATGTTTGGAAATGTAAAAATATTCTAAATGACCTATATATAAATCAAAGAAAAATTCACAATGTAAATCAGAAAATATACTGTCACAGTCTACTTGGGCCACTGTAACGAACACCAAAGACTGGGTGGCTTATCCACAACAGACATTTCTTTCTCAAAGTCTGAGCTCAGGGTGACGGCACAGGCGGGACCTGGCGAGGGCCCTCGTCTTAGCTTGCTTACAGCTGCCTTCTTGCTGGAGCACCACATGGTGGGGAAAGAGCAAACACTCTGGTCTCTTCTGACAAGGCACTAACCCCATTACAAGGGCCTCACACTCACGACCTCATCTAAACCTCCTCACCTCCCAAAGGACCCCTGCTCCAAATACCACCACACTGATGTTGGGGCTTCAACCTACGATTGTGAGGGGACACAATTCAGGGTACAGCATATATTGAACACTAATGAAAATACCTCAAATCAAACTCTGTATGACACAGTTAAAGCATTATTTACAAGGAAATGTATCACCTTAAATGCACATGTTAGTAACAGAGGAAAGCTGCAAATTAATAAATTAGGTATTCACCTCAAATTAGAGAGAGAACAGCTACAGGAAAAGAAAGTTATGGGCCAATTTCACTCAGACATGGATGCAAAAATCCCAAACTAAATATTAGTCATTGGAATCGAATCAATTTATTACAGGAATAAACTATGATAGTACGAACAAGTTATATTTATATAATGGTCATCTGTGGGTGGTAGAATTAAAGATTTTTATGATAATCTTTACTTTAGAAATTTTCTAAATAAGCACTCATTGTTTTATGAATCAGGAAAAATATTTTTGAATTAATAATTCATATTCAGCTGATCTCTAATTCTTATGAAGTCAACTAGTTCATGAACGGCAAGAAGAACAAGGGCTAGCCATTGAACAGCCACTTCATCTGAGTAATCAGGAGGCTACAAGACCTTACCTGTCTCAGCATCTACATTTGGTTGAGAACAAAGAAAGGGTGGGGAGAAGGAGAAAGGATTTACAAAGACAGAGATGTGATAATAGCAATTCATAGGCTTTTTGCCCAGACATTAAGGGAGCAATCTCATACACAAACATGTCTATAAATAGAATCCATATTGCACTTTAATGAATAATTTAAAAGCACTTTGCAAACAGGGTTAAGAAAACAGAAACCTAAATGCTCAAAAATCAATAGTTCTGTCCTATCCCAACCTGGTGAGTTACAGAAACAGACGTTTGAGTTTTATATTATTTTTTAGAAACACTGGAAGCTGGATGGTTAAGTATCAAAAGACTTAAAAACATCTACAAGCCTTAACCTAACAATTCTGTCTTTAGAAATTTATCCTTCAGAAATAACCAGTGATACACACAATGATTGCTATATAGGATATTTATCAAAGCATTATTTATACTGGTAAATACTTTAACGTAGCATAAATGTCCAGCTACAGAAAAGTAGTTCAATAAACTGGGACACCCACTGGAATAGTATACAGCCATTCAAAATCAAATTTTAGAAGACTATGACAGGACACAAGGAAATGCTTCCTATCTAGTATAAAGAAAAAAGTTGTTCCTAAAACACATTATGGGATGAATCCCATGGAATATGGATACCACATTCACGTAAAAGTAGAAAAAAAGTATTGGCTATCTTTGTGTGTTAAGATTATTGATAATGGCCCTTTTTCCTTTATACTTTCAGCTTGCTCCAATTTTTCTACACAAAATATATTATTTTATATATAGAAAAAAACTTTTTAAACATCCTTCATCAACCCAAACCCACTTCTAATGAGGGTAACTGGGAAGTCAGTACAGATCTGATACATTGGTTTTCTATAGCTGCATAACAAACCATCACAAACTTAGAACTTAAAACAATATACAGGGCCGGCCGAGTGGCGCGATGGTTAAGAACTGGCTTGGGACGCCAGAGGACCCCGGTTCGGATCCCACATATGAGGGCCAGTGACACTGGCCTCCACAGCTAAGATGCTGAACAACAGCTCGACCTGGAGCTGGGCTGCCGTGAGTCACCGGCGATGGCGTGGGCTGCAGCCCCTGTGGCAGTGGGTTGCCATGGGCTACCGTATGTAGCCAGCAGCCAGCGTGAGCGGCCAGCAGCCGCCTGAGCGGTCATCCAGAAGCCAGCGACTGATCTACCTCACCCGGGAAGAGCGCAATGATGGTGCCAACTTGGGCCAGTGAAGCGACGTCTTCCACTAGATTGAAGACAAAATGACAGCAACTTGTCTGTTCCCATCCCCCCAATTCCCCAATAAAAATCTTTAAAAAAAACATAAAACAATATACATTTGTTATCTCAAGTTTCTGGGGATCAGGGGTCGAGGAGGCTTAACTTGTCCTCTGCTGAGGGTCTCACAAGGCTGCAGTGGTGCTGTTGGCAGGGCAGTGATCTCATCTGAAGGCTCGACTGTAGAAGAATCCACTTCCAGCTCACTCAGGTTAATGGCATATGCTGTTTCCTTGCTGTAGTCAGGACTGAGGGCCCTTGCTTCCTACTGGCTGTCCCTGCATGCCACCCTCAGCTCCTAGGGGCACCTGCAGTTCTTCCCGTGAGTAAGCTGGCCACTTACTCCAGCCAGCTAAGAGAGTCTCTAAATAAGTTTCTAGCAAGATCAAATTGTATATAATGTAACATAATCACAGGAGTGACATCTCATCACTTTTGCCATATTCCATTGGTTTGAAGGAAGTCACAGGTCCCACTTCAATGTGAAGGAATCAGACATGGGCACGGAATCTAGGAGGTAGGGATCATGGTGGGACCACTTTCACAGAGTCTAGCTTGTCCACTATGTCTAGCTTCCTCCTGCAGAGCCCAAGCAAAAAAGAGAAGGAAGCTTGCACTTGGATCTGAAAAGTATTCTTCTGACCAACCCACCCCAAACACAACTGAACCCTGCTCTCTGCCCTGCTGAGGCAGTAGAGTACTGTACGAATTGGAGAGTTCACCAGGGGTCAGAGCTGACAGCGAATCTCAGCGTGTCCTGTGCCAGCCCTGAAGGATGGTTAACATTTATTTAAATTAGCAGGAAGGAATGAGAAGGGGAGGCTTTGCTTCTGCAATAAGGAGCAGGCGAGAGGCAGAAATTCTCAAGGTGAGCTCTGGAGAAAGTAAGTAGGGCAGTTTGTTCACCACAAACACAAACCAATGAGGTCTAACTTCACTTTTTCATTGGTCCCTTGATGACCAATACACTTGCAATACCTAGAAACAAGACCTAGAGCAGTGGTTCTCAACCTGTGGGTCACGACCCCTTTGGGGGTCGAACGATCCTTTCACAGGGGTCGCCAGGTACTCATATGTGGGCGTATCTGTATGTGGGCCTGGAGACAGATAGAGGAGCGGTGTCTCGGTTCCTAAGACCATCGAAAATATGTGTTTCCGATGGTCTTAGGCAACCCCTTGTGAAAGGTTGAGAACTGCTGACCTAGAGGGTAACACAGTGTGAGTTTTGGCTAACTCTGTAGCAATGGCATCAAGTAGCTTCCATATTAGTACTATTTACCAGTATCCAGTTGTCCTAAACTTCCCAGACATGGAAGACCCCACCTCCCCGCCCCATTTGAAACTAGGTGTGGCCAGAATGACTGCTTCTGGCTAAAAATGTGAGCAGAATGGACCAGCAACCCTTCTAAAGTGATTACTTGATGGTGCAAGATTCTCTGTGTTCTAAAAGGACCCAGATCTAGGACATTTACGAAACAATTTTGCCAAACTTGCAAGGAACAAAAATCCCTCCTTTTCAGAAACAATTACAGAGATAATGAAGCATCACCTTGATATTGGATCTGAATGAGAACAATACAAGAAAGGATTAATTCTGGTCAATACTTCTAATGAGCATATGTACCAAACTCCGAAATGAAATATTACCATATTGAACCCCATGTAATTATTAAAGTAATACATCATGACAAAGTACAGTTTAATCCTAGAAATCAATGATGGGGCCAGCTGAGTGGCGTATTGGTTAGGAGTTGGCTTGGGATGCCAGCTCTGAGCAGCAGGGCCCCGGTTCAGATCCCACATGAGAGCCAGTGACGCTGCGCCCTCTACAGCTAAGATGGTGAACAACAGGTCAACCTGGAGCTGGGCTGCTGTGAGTGGCCGGCGACGGCGTAGGCTGCAGTGGGGCTGACCGGCAGCAGGTGTGAGCTTTCGTGAGCTGCCATAAGCCACCGTGAGTGGCCGTCCAAAGGCTGGCAAGCGACTGCCTCACCCGGGAAGAACGCAATGATAATACTAACATGGGCCAGTGAAGTGACATCCTCCACAACTAGAATGAAGAACGACAGCAACTTGTCTGTACCCCTTCCCTAATTCCCCAACACTGTTCCCCTCCCCCAATTCCCCAATAAAATCTAAAAAAAAAAAATCTCAATGATGGCTTAAAATTAAAAGATTAAAATATTTACCTCAGGCCGGCCGAGTGGCTCAGTTAGTTAAGAGCACGAGCTCTGAACAACAGGGCTGCCAGTTCGATTCTCACATGCGCCACTAAGCTACGCCCTCTACAGCTAAGATGGTGAACAACAGCTCGACCTGGAGCTGGGATGCCGGATGCTGTGAGTCACCGGCAACAGTGTAGGCTGCAGTGAAGCTGCAGTGGGCTGCCGTAAAGCTACCTTGAGTGGCTAGCAGCCGGTGTGAGCAACCGGCAGCCAGCATGAGCTGCCAAGAGCCGCCATGAGCGGCCGGCTGTCCAGTGACCAGCGACCGATCTGCCTCAGCCGGGAAGAGCGCAATGATAATATCAACATGGGCCAATGAAGTGATGTCCTCCACAGCTAGACTGAAGAACAAAAGGACAACCTGTCTGTTCCCCTTCCCTGATTCCCCAACACTGTTCCTTCTCCCCCAATTCCCCAATAAACTCTTAAAAAAAAAAATCATCTCAGTTTCAAAAACATAAAATCAACTAAATAGATACAAAAAACATTTGATAAAATTCAATATCTAGTCATGATTTTTTAAAATTATTATTAGGATAGCCTTATCACAACTTGTCTAGTGGTCCAAACAAAGGGAGAGAAAGAATAAATATATAAATAAATAAATAAATAAATAAACAAACAAAAGATTTAAAGACTAGGAAGGAAGAAATGACGTTATCATTATTTACATGGAGAAATTAGAAACAGATCCACACATCTGTGACATCTGGTATGTTTCAAAGGTAACATTGCAGATCACTGGGGAAGGACAGTACTCAGTAACGGCACTGGTACAATTGGTTACACATTTGGAAAACTCTAAAATTATACCTCTACCTCACACAATAAGTTCAAAGTAGAATATTAAAAGCAATTATTCAAACATTTTTTTAAAGAGAAGGAAGGCTATCTTATGAACTTGTGGTAACAAAGGATTTCTTAAATAAGACTTAATAAACACAAACCATAAGGAAAAGATTGATAAATTTGACTACATTAAAATTAAACATCTGTTCATTGAAACAGCATTTTTAAAGGATAAAAATAGGACACAAATAGAATCCAGAATATATAAAGAACTTCTAAAAAGCTTTTAAAAGGACAACCCAGGCAACAATTGGACAAAATATAAGGATACAATTTATAACAGAGGAAACCCAAATGGATAAAAAGTCTTCAAACTCACTAGTAATCAAGGAAATGCAAATTAAAACAGTGAGATAGTTCATATCTCCTAGACTGACAACAAGTAAAACATCTGAACATATAAAGAATCAGCAAGGTTGTGAAGAAACAAACCCTCGGAAAGTACTCTGACAACAGCTCTGTGGTTGGAACTGGGTCTCCCTATGTCCCCCAATCCCATTTGTATGTGTACACCCGGTCCACTCTCCCCTGAGTGCCAACACAGAGGATAGGCAGGCCAGTGGGACGTAGAATTAGCAGGGGGAGACTAAGCAGGCTGCTGGGAGGAAGACTGCAAGTGGGACACAGACCGGGTAAAACAGTATCACACGCATGTTGCCAGGTGAAACGGGATCAGAATCATGCTTACCTGGGGCAACCTCCTCCCAAACAGCAGCTAAATCAGTTTATCTTCCACAGCCAACCTGATCAGGTGAATCCTTCCTTAAACTTCCCCAGCTAACACTTCCTAGAGCAGAGTCCCAACTTGCATCAGTTTCCTGTGGCTGCTCTAACAAATTTAGTGGCTGAACACAACACACATTAATGGCGTTACAGCTCTGGAGATGAGAGGGCAGACGCAGGTCTCAGTGAGCTAGAGCCAGGGGTCGGAAGGGCTGCACACCTTTCTGGAGGCTCTGGGGAGAATCCACTTGGTCGCCCTTTCCAGCTTCAGGAGGCTGCCTGCATTCCTTGGCTCGTGACCCCTTCCATTTTCAAAGCCAGCAATGATGGGAAATCTTCCTCATTTCACATCACTATGACACTGACTCTTCTGCCTCCCTCTTCCACATTTAAGGACCCTGTGATTACTCTGGACCCACCAGGGTAATCCAGGATAATCTCTTTATTTAAAACCCAGTTAATTAGCAACCTTCATTCCATGTGCTACCTTCAATCCTCTTTGCCAGGTAATATAACATATTCACAGGTTCTGGGGATTAGGACGTGGATAGCTTTAGAAGACCATCATTTTGTATACCACACAACTTCTCAACTCTCCCCTACACACACTTCTAGTAGAACCCCACACCCCTACACCTCCAGCCTCAGCACCACCACACACCATTCTCCAGTTACACCAACCTTCTTGTCTTTTTCAAATCAATTTATACCCATCCATGCCCAAATAATTACAATTCATCCTCCAGGGCTCAGCCCAAAGGCCACCACCTCTCTGGAGCCTTCTCTGATTCCCTGCCTAAATGAATCACCCCTCCTCAACACACTAACCCAGCTTTCTGTGGCCCCCTGTAACCATCTGTTTACATGTCCTTTCCTCAGTCTGAAGTGGTGAGTCCTTCAATGGTAAGAACTCTGCCTCATTCCCCTGTGGGTTTCCAGATCATGTCACAGGGCCTGGCAAAAAGTAGGCCCTCAGAGAGTATTTCTGAGCTTGGAGAAGGCAGAAGGAAGCCGCCCTGGGTTTCTCTCAACAAAACAGATGTCGAAGAGTAATCTGGGTTAAGTGTACAACTGATGGGACCCAAGAACTAGTTGAAATACTTATAACAAAAACACCTAACAATCCACTGCTTAGTTTGATGCACAATTTACTGTCATCAGGAAGAATCTCTGTACTACAAGTAACACCCATTATTTCTATTGCTAACCTGTGGGGCAATTCTAAAGCAACAGGCAAAATTAACCTTGAGAGAAATAAAGGATTTATCTAACATGATTTACAAACATGTTCTCAGAATTATAGGAGACAGAGTACGTTGCTCCAATGAGGCGGGAATGCCTGGCAGCTGCCCAACAGCCCCACCACATACTCAGGGGTTCGGGTCCCTCTCCAGGAAGGCTGGAAGGCACCATGCCAGTGACGTGAGGGGTGCTACAATCAACTGTGCTTAGGGAAAAACAAATCGCCCCTATGTACAAATAGGTATATATACACATATTATAATAAAGCAATATTTTTTAAAAGGGTGGTTGTTAATCAAACAGAGTCTCATTTAATTTCAGTGGTTTGTTACTTGATATCCATACTCTAGCAAGAAAATTCCCACCTGGGAAGGAGACTAAGCAAAGGAAAGGGAATGCTGAGTTGGCACAATTATCCACTTTAAAAAAAGAGAGACAATAACATGGCTTGAGTTTGTAAAATGCACACTTCCTTTCAGGTTCAATAGAACTCCCCTGTTCAACTTTTCTTTGATAGTGTGAATTCTGAAATTCGTTTTAAAACATATTCCAAAAACCAGTCTCACACTGGAAAGAAAATTTGAAGACAAAAAAACAAATAGATGAAATATTCAGCACCATGGACAGTGGACCCACCATTTCCCTGTCAGAGTCCCTGTCACCAGGGGTAAGAGACTTCAGAGCTGCCCAAAAATCTACAGTATTCATTCTAATGTTTAAGTTTGGGGTGTTCTAATACACGAGAAGGTATATTCCTTTGTTATGGCCCAAAGGACCAGCCTTCTTCACCAAAGGCATATACAACTTCCATCTACCAAAATCTGCTTCAGTAATCACCTTTACAATAAAGCCCTGAGATTTCTGTGAAATTAGGAATGACTCTGCCAAGGAAAAATGGCTATGGGTCCAGAAACCGGCTATGCAGGTCAAGGAACTGTTGAAACTGAAACGCAGTGTCCAGCCTTGAATGGCTGGATTGTTTCAAGGACCTCATGGGACTTTTGCAAGTATAAACACAGCATGCTCCGAGTCTCCCTCCAACAACAAGGAAAGAGATAGCTTCTTTTTAAACGTCTAATAGTTCAAAAATGAACACACTGAAATCTTCTCATAAATACCTAACACATGTAACCATAAAGCTGTACACTTTCTCTAACCCTGAGTATTAATAACAATATCTAGAAAAGTGATGTTCTCAGGTCCACGATCACCAGTAACCAGCACCACCTGTGGCAACACCAGTCACAAAGCCCTGAATTTTAAGCAGGACGCCCAATCTTTTCAGTTATAATAAGACCTTTTTTTTTTACCTTTTTACCATCAAATCTTTTCATAACTTTATAATATTGAGTTTTAACTAAGAAATACATGAAGTTACATAAATTTTAAAACACTTGTAATGACCCTGCAACTGTATTAACAACAGCATCGGCACACAAGTGAAAAACAGCAGGACTCCAAGTGACTGACATCAGTGGCTCAGGACTGCATTTGTATTTGAAGACCCCTTGGTTTCCGATGGATCTCCAAGTCTGAAAACACCATCCACAACTGCTCCAGCTCCTCCAATGTGAGGATCAATGAAGTCTTTGGGGATCTTGCCAACAATCCCTCCAGAGTGCCACTGTTCTGCAAACTGTCTCTTTGGACCAAAACCGGCCTCTCTGAGAGGTTTTACGATGATGACTTGTTCCGGTGCAGGAGGCAGAATCAACTGTCTTCAGCAGGGAAGCTCCCTTGCCCGTCCTATGGTTCCCACATCTAAGCCAAGTTCAAAGAACAGAAAAGGGGCAACAGTTCATCCTTAGAAGTTAAATTTAGGAAGGATGTGTGAGGGCCTGTGCCAGAGGGATGGTGTGAACTGGCGGGTCTGTGTGTTACCCCGGCGAGTCTCAGGTCTGTCAGGCCCGCCGCCCGAGCATTCCTTCTGGGGACTCCCACCCGTGAAGCCTCCTCACCCCGGGGAGTGTGGCTCGTGGCTGGCTCCCTTGCAGGGCCGACGAGGCCGGAAGTCCATGCTGCCTTGACGGAAGGCAGGAGGGAGGTAACCCCAGGCACAGGATTTGAGACCTGACTTTTCGTTAACTTTCAGATTTGTTAGGCGACTAACAACATACTTCAGGGTAGGAACAAAAGAATCAGAAACGCCACCAGGCAAAAAGAAGAAATAAACTTTCACTAAACAATACTTCCAGAGCAAAACACTTGTGGGAACAGTAAAAAACACGCGTTTTGACCCACTCCCAAATAAGAGGAGGAAATAGTGACCAAAAGAGGGGAACGTGAGCCGGCCCCGGGTAACCTGCCCCTCGCTGACACGGGCAACAGAGACGCACACGCCCGCGTTAATGAGGCTGGTGCGGCGTTTGAGGAGGGGTCAAAGTGCAAGCCGGAGTCCCCTTCCGTCCTCCGCCGCGGGGCGCGCGGTGGTCGCGCTCGGGAGCCGCGCGTCTGCGGAAGCCACCTCCGACCCGCCCGCCCGGGGCGCCCAGGATGCTTCCCCCAGAATCCTTCTCAATCACACGCGAGGACGTTTAAACCGTTGGAAACTTAAGCCTCACAAAGTCCAGAGCAAAATCATGGCAGCTGTTCACCCCCAGCGAGCCCAACAACGCGCTCGCGAAGGCGCAGCCCTCGCCGACAACTTCTGGATTGGGGGAGGGGTGGGGAGGCCGGCGGCACCTCGTCACCTGAGTCCTGCGCCCGCGCCCCCCCGCCCCGGCCAGGCCCCCGGCCCGCTCCCGCTCCCGCTCCGAGCGACCTCGCAGGGGCCGCCGGGCGCCCCCGGGTCGGCCGGGGGAGAAAACGGCGCGGGCCCGACCCCGCCCGCCGGAGCGCAGCTGCCGCCCAAGTTGGCCGGGGCCGGGCGGGGTCTTCTGCTCTTTCGGCCTCTCGAGGGGCTTGGGCGGCCCGAGATGTGCGTCCCCCGCTCGCGAGACCCGCGGGCAAAGTTGGCGGCCGCCGGAGGTCGCCGCCCCGGCCACGGCCTCCCGACCCCGGCTTGACCCCGGACCTCCGACCCCCGGCCCAGACCCCAGCCCCACCACTGGACCCCGCCCCCGGCCCGCGACCACTCACTCACCAGAGGCCGTGCCCGGGCCGGCCCGCGAGAGGCAGGGGCGGGGCCAGGGGTGGGCACCGGGGGATCCTGGCGGCGACGGCGGAGCCTGAAGCGACCGAGTCCGAGGAGTCCGAGGAGACTGAGGCGACTGAGGCGGCTGTAGGAGCTCCTCGCGCTCCAGCCGAGGCGCTGCGCGCGACGCGGGTCCGCCCCTTCTGCGCGGCTGACCAATCCTGCGCCGCCCGCCGCCGCTAACCCCGCCCCCGCCAAAGTGCAGGGCCCCGAGAAAGCGGGCGCCTCAGACCAATCGAATAGCGGAACGGCGACGGGGGCGACCAATCGGAGCCCGGAAAGCTCTACTGAACGCAGCCAATTAGCCTCCTGGGGGCGGGGCTGGACGAGGCCAATAACAATGGTGGCGGGACGGAAATTTGGGGCGGAGAGGAGGCGGGGTCTTGGGAGGGTTGGTCTCGGGGCG
>NW_017732095.1:89220-102924 GCF_001890085.2 Hipposideros armiger | reverse complement strand
CCTGGGCTGGGGGTCGGGGTGGGGCCAGGGCGGGTCCCACAAAGAGGGGTGCGGCCAGACCACAGATTGGGGCAGGGTAGGAGGCGGTCCACTGGCCAGGAGGGCGGCCTGGGATGGGCCCCCAGATTTAGGAGAGGCAGGTCTCTGGCCGGGTCTTGGCCTGGGCAGTCCAGGGGTCGGACCCGCGGTGTGAACCTGGACCCGCCCGGACCCGGCGCCAGCCCCCTCCTTTGCGGCGGGCCGGGGTCCTTGGGTGGTCCGTAAAGCAGACAGTCCTCCCAGCCTCCAGACCTGGTCCCTAGACCCCGTCCGGGTCCCCCTCGCCAGCCCCGCCCCTGCCTCTCCCGGGCTGGACTCTGACGCCCCGCAGTGAGCCCAGCCCCTTACCTGTCCTGGCCCCTCGCAGGTATCCCTTCTTCCCTCTACGGCCCGGTAGAAGGACACTACGGAATCCGTGTGTCCGGCCCTCCCGGCCGACCCAGGACGCAGGTGGGCTTGCGCATAGACGTTCGCAGGTGACTGGTTGGCACAGCTGTCCGCAGGTGACCCAAGGACGGTGACCCAGTCAGGCTGAAGAGCTGGGCTGTCCTCGGGGGCAGAGCATGTCCGGGCGTTTGGTGTCATAACCCTTTCTCCACACTTCCTGGGCTGCATTCGGTTGTCTTGTTTCTATTCTGGTTATTTTCATGGCACTGAACCCTCGCGTCCCGTTTGTGCATTGTGGCCTATTCTCAGCGAAGATTACTTCTTCCAGTCCAACATCGAACCAGGTCACAGGCACCGCGGATTTCTCGGAACCCCGGGAGTCACCAGGGGGCGGTGCAGCTCAAGGGGCAGAGTCCCGAGATATTCCCGCGCCACCCCGAATCCCTGGATGGTCCCCAGCTTTACTCTCTCTGCCTCCTTGGGCCTCAGAGCAAGGGGCCACCAGAGCAGGGCTTGGGAAGGGGCCTGGGAATGTCTGTGTCCTCCGCAGGCAGCCCAACTCAGGGCCCGTTGGCACCCTTTGCTCCCAGACAGGGGCAGGAGTCATGTCCCCTGCCTCTGCTCTAAGAACCTACTGCTTCGTGGTTGGTGAAAGGTGGAAGGAGGGCCGCAGGAAGCCCACCCACTCAAAGGCCACCATTATGAACTTTTCTTTTTTTTTTTAATTAGTTTCAGGTGTACAAAACAATGTACTAGACATTTATACCTCTCACAAAGTAATAAGCCCCCTCCCTTAATCTACTACCCCTCTGACATCATATATAGCTGTTACAATTCCATTGGCTCTATTCCCTATGCTGTACTCCACATCCAGTGACTATATATATTAAATTATAGTTGGCATCCAGTATTACTCAGATTCAACTTCAGGTGGACAGCACAGTGGTCAGGCATCTACACATGACCTCTTCTCTTTGTGGAAGCATTAGAAATTACCTAGTACTAGAGCCTCACCCCAGTACAGAAGGGAAACCCCCCCCCTGGCACCCAGAGGCAGGCGAAACTGGGCAACACCCCAGAGAGAAAGTTCTGGACGATCCACACCAGATGGGGAAAGACATTGTAGTGGGGAGGCAGAGTCAGAAAGAGCTGCCTGCTCATTTGTCTTCACACGTCACTTGTGTAATTCAACGACAATCTTTAAAAAAGAAAGGGCCCAGGCTGGCGGGTGAGAAGGTGCCGTGGGTGAAGTCACCTGGAAAGGCAGCAACATCTGGGTGAGGAGTCCTTCCCAAGAAGGGGGTCAGGTGGCAGGAGCCACAGGAACCATCCCAGCGGGTGGCACCTGTCACATTCCGAGCAGGGGGATGTGGCGAACCGTGTGTTCCGGATGACTGCTCTGGGGGTAGGGAGGAGGATGTGGCAAGGGGGGGAGGCAGAGGCCCTGGTTGGTGGTCCCAGAGTGGGGACGCTGGGATACGATGCTGGAAAGTGAAGAAAGGATGGTGGCAGCATTTCCCGTAGGACTTGGACCCGGAGACCAAGGTTGCAAGGATTTGCAGCGTCCCGACTTGGTGGCTCTGGCTGTCAGCCTTAGTTTGCCTCTGCAGGCACAGGGGCCAGAGGAACCCTGGGTCCGCATTCCCGAGGCCAGAGAGCAGGGCGGAGAAAACGGCAAAGGGCCCTCAGTGCCCTCCCCGCAGATTACAGGCTGCCCGCCTCCCACTTCCTGGTCCTCTCCAGGAGCCCGAGGCTTCTCAGCTGCCTTCATCGCCTCCTGAAAGACACAGTTAGTCATTAAGAAAGTAATGATAGTGTTTCCGGGACAGCATGTTGGATGGACCCTAACAACTTTCAATTATTTCCAGTTCTTGCCAAGCCTGGGAGAAAAGAAAGCAGCTCATCTCCAGCCTCCGCCCTTGACACACAACACAATCCGCGTCTGTGGACATGTTATCATAAATTAGCAAATCTCTGAAAGCCGGACTGCCGACCAGAGCGCCAGGCGGCGGCAGCTGGGCGGGGCGCAGCAGGCCTGGGCTCCGCCCCCTGAGCAGGACCAGCCCGCCTCCAGGCTCCGCCACCAGGTTCCTGCGCTTCCCTCCATTAGCGAGCCTGTACGTTCAGCCCTGTCACTGCAGCCCTTCCCGGGAGAAGTGCACCCAGCGGCCCGCGTTTATAAATAACTCCATGGTGTCTTGTTGGGGGATGCGAGGAGCGGGGGAAGGAAGGAGCCTCATAATTATCTGCTTGGAATGTTGTCAGATCAAGCCCTGGGAAGTCTCATAGCGCAGGCCTGCCTATTGTCACACACATCCCCAACACCAGGGAGCTGGGGGTGGCCGGTTGCCACAGGCTGGAGCATCTAGAGGGGTTGGGCAGGAGCCTTCCTGGCTCCACAATAGACAGCATAAGAGTGCTGGGAAACAGTTGTGTGCAGAAACAGTCCCAATGGTAATTAGTGTCATGTATTCCCAGGTGTGTAGGCCTCCCCCAGGCTCCCTTGCACGCGGCACCCAGCACCCCTGCTGCAGAGGGTCCCCTCTGCCCTGCTACAGGGAGAGGTCTGCTGTGGGGTGCAGGGTACCTGCTGGCCTTCTGCAGGACCTCGCCCCACACTGGTCTGCCACAGTAAGAACTCACATTGTCGTCACAATCACCTCTCACACTCCTCTAAAACACAAGGACACAGTTTACCCAGTGGGGCGTTGCCACTAAAATCCCCTACACACACACACACACACACACACACACACACACACACACACACACACAAAACACTGAGGCAGGAGCCCTCTGCGTAGGACCACAACCCCAAGTGGACCCTAAGCTTGCCAGACTGACCTCCTCCCCAGCACTGCCCCTACTGTCCTCTCAAAAAGCTGTCTAGGGGAGGCAGGGCTGGGTCTCTGAGCTTAGAGGTGATTCTGTGACAGCCAGAGTGATGCAAAAAGTCGCAAGGCAGGTACACCAGTCCATGCACACAGGTTTTTTGCTGTGATGTCAGAGCCGAAAGAAGCACCTGACCAGCTTTACCAGTTGCCGAGGCATCTGACTGCGATTTTATTAGGCCAGACAATCAAGGGGTCTCCTCCCGTGCCTGCCCCCCAAACCCCTTGCTGAAGGAGCAGCTCCTAAACCACCATGGGCAAGTCCCAGAGGCAGCAAAGCTATGGCCAACCAGGCCTCTGAGGTGCCCTCGGATGATGGTGTTGCTGGAAATGTGCTGCAGAAGGAAAGGTGGGCGTGGATGGGGGAATCCAAGGTAGATATGCAGGAAGGAGAGAAAGAGGCAGAGGGAGAGACAGACAGAGAGAGGGAGGGGGAGAGAGAGAAAGAGAGACGGAGGCAGAGAGACACACACAGAAAGACAAAGACAGTGAGAGACAGCGGGAAACAGGGAGGGAGAGGAGAGCTGCTCCAGGTACTTGTCAGGCTCTGGGACATCTCCAGCATCCTCGGGGCCCCTCCCTACTGCCAGCGATTTTAGCTTTTTTTTATGTGCAAGGCCTCTAATATTTTGCATAAACAGCAGAGGTAATGCCTTCTTTTTGGTCTCTGAAAAGAGGCACACCTGCTCACACCTCGCAGGAGCAGCGTGACTGGGGTCATCTGACTTTAGGTGAAAATCCCAGCCTGCCTCTGTGGGCCGGCGGCTCCAGTCAGGCTCTACAGGGAGAGCTACTGTGTTTGTCTGGGTCACTGGCTGCCTCCCCTCCCTCCACTCTGGCGGCAGGACGAGGCTGAGCAGAAACACAAGGCTTCTGACTCCTGCGGAAAGAATGCACCCCAAGCTGTGTGGCTGAATGTGGGGGTGCTGTAGACTCCCCTGCTTTGCCTGCATATATCCAATGGTCTGAAACGCACTCCTAAACCCTGCTGCTTCTTTGATTAGGGTCACATGAAACTTTCTGTTGACATAAATAAGCATATCCAGCTGTGTCCGTGGAGAAGCTTTAAACACACACATCTCGTGAGTAGAACAGCCTTGTAACACAGAGGGCAAGGGGACAGGTTTGGTCCAGCCTGGAAACCTTATTTACTTGGGACCTCAGTTTTCTTAGGGTTCCATCTATGTCATCGGTTTGCAATTGTGCTCCTTCTATTTTATTGGTCTTTGACTCCTGCCATCAAAGACCCCTGAGGAAAGTCTTAAGGTGAAAATTCAAGACTGTAAATGTTGATAAATAAACCATTAAAATGCACATTAAGGAGGAAACCCTTTGGCTATAGCAGGGACCCCACGCTGGGAATCTGTGAGTCCACCTGGCTCACAGACATTTCCCCTAGCCCCTCTCCCAATTACTGACCCTCCACCACTGCCTGGGACCTGGCTGGGCCATTCCCTGTGACACCCTCAGGCCAGCAGGAGCTGAGGAATTTCCAAACCCTGTGAACAAAGACAAGGCTACAGAGCAAATTATCAGGTCTCAAGTGTGCTGTGCCAGCCACCCCCTAAGATGCAGAGCCAGGGGTCCCACACTAGACTGTGGGGAGAGTCATTGGAGCTGCAGAAGGGTTCTCCTGGGGGGAGGGGCCGACAAGAGGGCAGTGCAAAGGCCTCCCCCAGCCCGACGTGCAGACGCCTGAGGTCCATCCCTCCTTTGCGCCTGGCTTGGCCATCCAGCTCACTCATAGACAGTGGTCTCTCTCCCCCCATCACTCTTATACCTTCTGAGGAAAATCCTCAGCCCTCGCTGTGGCCACCAGGAGGAGCCTCAGACCACTGAGGGCAGCTCCCTGGAGGTTAGCTCAGCACATGCTCCAAGGGCTGGCACAGGTCTGTCCACCCCATGGCTGACCCTGCCACCAGCCCTTCCCACACCGGGCAGCAGGGCCCAGCCCCATGCTGTCTTTGGCAGAAAGGGCCCAGAAGGGGCTGATGTCGCTGCTGCTGGTGTGAACTTCGTATGGATGAGCTTGACACTGCGCCCTCTACAGCTAAGATGGTGAACAACACCTCATCCTGGAGCGGGCAGCCGTGAGTGACGGGCGACGGCATAGGCGGCAGTGGAGCTGCAGTGGGCTGCTGTGAGCTGCTGTGAGCTACCGTGAGTGGCACGCAAGAGCAGCCGTGAGCCGCCGTGACAGGCCATCCAATGGCCGGTGAGCGACTGCCTCACCCAGGAAGAGCGCAATGATCACAATACCAACATGTGCCAGTGAAGCAGCATCCTCTACAACTAGACTGAAGAACAAAAGGACAGCAACTTGTCTGTTCCCCTCCCCCAACTCCCCCCCAAAAAAACTTGAGGGAGAGGCTAGAAACAGATGAGGCAGTGTGGAGATGAGCATCAACAACTAGAATGGAGAGGTGAGGACATCATCCAGAAACAGCACAGAAAATTAAAAAGTATTTAAAATATGGGCCGTGAAGAGACATGAATAACAGAACGACACGATCCAACATCAGCAGCCAGGAGAGACTGAGAATGGGCGAGGTTCAAAGAGAGGACTGAGAACTTTCCAGAATGGAAACTGCCGCCGTCTGCTGGGGCCGCCATAACCAAGCAGCACAGATGGGCAGCTTGAACAGCACATGTGTACTGTCTCCCAGCTGGAGGCCGGAAGTCCAAGGTCAAGCTGTGGCAGCAGGGTGGTTCCTGTGAGGCCTCTCTCCTGGGCTTGTGGATGGGGTCTTCTCCTGACGTCCTCACATGGGCGTCCCTCTGTGCATGTTTGTGTCCTAATCGCCTCTCCTCATAAGGACACCAGTCCTGTTGGATTAGGGTCCACTCTAGTGACCTCATTTTATCTTAGTCACTTCCTTAAAGACCCAGCTCCATACAGTCACATTCTGAGGTTCTGGAGTTAGGACTCCAGCACATAAATTTTGGGGGACACAGTTCAGCCCATAAAAGAAATGACTGAAGACTGAAGAAAGAGGGAAGCGGCACTCTGAGACTCGAGCAAAGGTTAAACAGAATTCCTCAAAAGAAGAGAAGCCAGAGAGAAAAAGCCAATGTCTGAAAGGGGAGCATGCGGCTGGCAGGTAGTGACTGGCAGCCGAGGGTGCCAGACCAGAAGGAAGGAGCTTCCCTGTGCAAGGAGTCTGCACATCAGCCAGTGCCCGCCCCCCGGGCAGCCATGGGCAGGGAGGCCCAAGGTGGTCTCAGACAGTGAGAACGGAGAATCACAAACGCTCCAAAGTGACTAGTAAGAGCCACAGCTGCCTTGGAGGGAGACTGAACCCAGAAAGACAGGGACAGAAGCAGCAGGGAGCTGGATCTGAATGTGCGTCGGGTATAAAATGAGCAACAACATAGAGGCCAATTGGGGGAAACATTAAAGTAAGGCAGAGCTAAGACAGCAGACCTTTGGGCTTCCCAGTGATGTGTGGGCACCAGGGGATGCCCCAAGTGACCCCCGGGTCCGATAAACCCTGCAGCTTCTCTTTGCAGTCACCCCTTGACCTAACACCATAAGGATGGGTGACAGCCACTGTGGCGACACTGACAGCTCTGCCCTGGCACCAGGCCACTCTTCTGCCCACGGGGACAGAGACAAGTGGGACTTCTGCTGTGGAGGGGTGGACAGAGGTGCCCTGCCCCTCGGGCCATCACACAGGATGTGCTGTTACTGTTGTCACAGGCCCCAGGCCACCGCCACGTGGGAAAGCAGACCCCACTGCTCCCTGACAGAGGGGCTTCTGTTTTGCACAAAGGGGCCTGCTAGAACCTAGTGATGCTGGCCCCCTCTTCTCTCGGCACAGTGGGGTTTACCGTGGCAGGAACACCTGGCTTTTAAGTGGCCTGTGGCAGCCTCAAGCCCACGCCTTCTCTTCTCATCCCCAGCGCTGTCCCACCTTGGGGGTGGGCGACCCAGCCCACTCAGCGAAACTGTCCACCACACCCTGAAAACGTCCACCCGTTGGCCTGCCACAGGCCTGGGGCACATGCTGGTGACTGGGTCTGCTCACACAGGCCTTGGAAGCACTCTGACAAGTCTGGCAGGGGACTCCAGGGCCCGGGGACCCTGGGTGTGGTCTAGAGGGGAGGGACACCCAGGTGGAAACACCTCCTTGGTCCTTGGATTTCTGTTCTATAGGGAGAGGCAGAGTGGGGCCAGAGAGATGTGAGGGGGTCCCTCAGGTCTAAGGGGGCTGCACTTCAGGTTACCTGTACCCAGGTGTATGGATTCACAGATGTTGCTTCACTTAATAACCATCCCTCATGAAGTAGGTGCTTTAAAAGACACACACACACACACACACACCACGCACACACACACACACACCACGCGCGCACACATGCGCACAACCCCACAGCCTGAAGCCGGTTACTAACATGAGCCGAGGGGATGGCGAGATGCTGCTGACACAGGCCTGCTCCCACGAGCTCCCAGAGGCCACATCAGAGGGCAAAATGAGCTAAGCTACCAGACGTTCTCATCAGGCCTGAGAGTGGGGTGTTAGCACCTATTTTTAACAAAAAGCCAATGATCTCATGCAATCTATACTTTCAGGTAAAAGTGGAGTTTTCAACAATCACAGAAAAAAGAAATGCCCTTTAAAAAAAACAGGTGATGTGCTCTGGAAACCGGTATTTGAACTGTTTGTAATGTCGTGTCATTTGTTACCAAAAGCTGTTAAATTTGTCACCTGCAACTGTTCTCATATTAGCTGGTTTTCAAAATGTAGAAACATTGTTTTCTAATCTGTGTGTTAAAGAAGTCTTTCAAATAAAATGTTTCAGTGAGTTTTGAACCCATTTGTTAAAAAACATACTAATGCAACTCTTTCCAATTAGTTTGCAAGGACAGCGGCCAGTGTCAGGGAAGATGGAAATTTATCAGCTGAATTGCAGCTAAAGCTTTTGCATAATTGATGGATGGACTGAAACAAGCAATGTTATGGTTTTGTAAGTGCAGCCGACAATGCACTTTTTATTTGAATTCACATATTATGCAGAGGTGCTATTTGAGCTCTGACAACCACGTAGTGAAAGAAGCCTGTCTTAGACCCTGGAAATCGCAGCTTCACCATGTGCCAAACCAGGTGTCTGGAAGAATGAAGCATATTCACTCACACCAGCCCTCTAAATAGTACTGTAATTATTAACTGTAAATTAGTAACAATCTTAAACCGAGTACAAGATGTTTTTCATAATAAATGAACATTGTGAAATAATGCTTATTTCATTTTATCTCACCCTTTCTTTATCATTTTCAGGTATGTTTTGTAGTGTATTTAATATTTTAGGACAGTTAGTCACGTCCATATTTTTAATTAAATAGATTACATATATTTGGGGAAATTTGCTCAGATGCTTTTTCCTGATGAGTAGGTAACCAAAAAAAAAAAAATTTAAAGACCACTCATCAAACTAAAGAATTTAAGTTTTTTAAAAAGAATTTTTTAAAAATACACAAAATACCAAGGGGAAAATCTGGAGCCATAGAGGACCAAGTATGACTGGGCGTGTGTGTTCACTCTCACATGAGCACAGGAGGGGACCCCACCTGCAAGGCAGCGACAGTAAGCCACTCGGGGCTGAAGGGGACTAAAGTGACAGACGTGAATCAGTGCCCAGCACGTGTGCGGTCATCCCTACGTAGGGGCCGCTGTTCCGATGAGGCTGAACTGCAGGAACTGCCAACCCTTCAGGTGTCTGACCTACAGACCAGCGTCCCCATACCCCGAGTGCAGCTGTGAAGGAAGGGGACAGACCCAGTCTCCCAGCACCACAGCATTTCCTGCCCATGTGTTATTCCAGAACTGGCCACTCACCCGTGAAGAGGAGGGACCTGTGTCCACTCCCCTTGGACCAGAGTGGGCTCCTGTGGAAGTCTCAGTGCAGACGATAGTGGATGTAATGCAGGACGTCTGAGGCCAGGACGGAAAGGACAACCCAATTTTCACCTGGCTCTGTGTCTCCTGGGCCAATCACCTGGAGCCCTGAGGCCTGACGCCACCACGGTGGACAGGCCACCCGGAGAGACCCGCGGACATAGGGAGCACTCCCTTCGGGCCCCACTGTTGAGTCCTCCCAGCACAGACATCAGCGAGCCTTCGGCGGTCCTCAGCCACCACCCGAGTGCAAGCGAGTGACAGTCACCCAGTGGAGCCCAGTCAAGCCCAGGACCAAATGGACAAGTAGAAATGGTGGCTATGCTGTGATGGCTGGGTGTTGGGGTGACTGGTGCCGGCTCCAGATAACTGGACCAAGTGGCTTGCTGAGTCTCAACGCTGATAAACGTGAACCCGGGACTTCAAACCACAGCTCCTGCTGCCACAGCCCATGGGTAGCGCCCCGACTGTGCAGCTCCCAGTGCACAGGGGGCCCCCCAGAGGACCAAGGAATAAGGAGGTCCTAACTCACATTGGCTCAGTGGGTATCCAGCTGAGTACCTGGGTGCCTTCTGCAGCCCCACATGGGGGAAACCGGGATCACGGTGGGCAACGCGGGTGCCCACCCATGACAGGTACGGAGGGAAATCGCACAGTCAACTCTGTGACGTCAGGGACCTGGGTCTCAGGAGAGGCTGCTACTGCATCCCCCCACCCAGCCCCCACCCTCAAGGACACTCCTCACTTCCCTGTCCACCCACCCAGGGTATGGCCACCAGATGGGCCACTCACACTGGATATTACTTAAATAATGGAAACCACAGTGCAGGATTCTGACTGTGCCTGTTCCTTTAAAGCACCATGAAGGCAAATCCAAAGCTAGGACAGGCCCTAAAAGCACCGGGATTAACAGCTCAGCATTACAGCGGCTCACGCTAGCTCTGTGATGTTCTGTGACACCTCCCCAGGATGTGGGACCATCCCCCAGGATCAGTCCTGACAGCCCCTTAAGCAAGTCATCTAGGCGGAAACCACCTCGCACCTCTGGCTGTCCTGCCAGGCTCTGTTACTCACGATAACAGAAGACACTTACTTTGGACAAAACTCAGTATTAAAATGTTCAAGGGGGGAAATCTGCAATGATTTTGATGGGGATGAAGTGCCTGATCCTTTCCAGGGTTTATATCTCGGCATGGGGTGGGCTTCGGATTAAAATCCCTCACTCAGTTCTGGAGACGAGCACATTGTGCTTTCCGCTGCTTGTCACTTGAAATGAAAGTATTTGGCTTAAGCTTATTTTTCCTCTTTAAGCTGCCCGGCACGTACTCTGCCCTCAGAGTGGCTTTACAAAGCAAAGATATTTATTTCCTGAGTGGCGGAAAATTGTACCCCTTTAAGTGACCTGCTTATGTGAGGAGTGAAGTCATGAAATGCACCCAGCTGAGTCTGCTTGGCTGCCCACCCCACAACAGTCCTCACCCTCCAAGTACAGCTGCGTTATTTCGCTAGGTGTGGAACAGTATCCCTGGGTCAGATCATGCTGTCGGGTCAGACATGGCCAAGTGGGAGGGGCCAGGTCTTAGGAATCTCCAGGTCCCCTCCCCGCCCCCCAAACAGGGATGACAGTCACAGGGTGAGAGAGCCCTGTATTCCGGGCGGTGTGACTCAGGCATTCACTCTCTCTGAGCCTGTTTTCCTTTCCACACGGGAGGTGTGGACATCTGTCTCCTGACTTGGCCACAAGGTCGCCCTGGAACCAGATGGCATCACAGATTATTTGAGTATTAAGTATGCCCAGCAGTGAGCGGGGTCAGCCAGGCTGGTGGCGTGGCTGGTGGGGCAGGGTGGGGGTGGGGGTGGGGATGGCGCAAACCAGACGCAGCCCACAGGGCTGGTTCTCAGCAAGGCCTTGGGAAAGCCCTCTCACTTCTCACCCTGGACGTGGACGGTGAGTGTAGACTGCCTGCAGCAGCACTCTCTGAGCATCCGTAGAAGCCCCTAGTACCGGCCCTTTCCATCCCCATCACCAGGGCCGGCCCCTCTCCATTCTAAAGTCAGTCAGTGGTGGCGACTGTTAGGAGCGCCCAAGGGTCCAAGCCCCTGCCTCAGTCATTCTTATCTTTATCACAGCCCGTGTGGGTTTCCTTCATTGTCCTTGTCACCATCTGCAGATTTCTGATCTTCTAGAATGGAAGCTGGAGGGCTCTCCCCTCTTCCCAACTGTGTGCCCAGCATGTAGAACATGCTGGAACATGCCAGAACATGCTGGAACATACTGGAACACAGAATGAGTGTCCTGCTTGGGTTTCTGTTGACTCAGTGAGGTAGGAGCCTGCACCTAGGAGGCTGACACAGACAGTCGGCCCACCCAGGCCTTGCGCCTGTTTACAAAACAGAATGGATAAGAGAAATAGTGTTTAGGGACCCCCCAGGTCTCACATTCTAAGTCTAATGTTTTAAGTGAATGAGAGGGACTAAAGGGAGATGCAGTTAATGATGCAGAGCCGCAGGGAGCAGGGCTGGGAGAAGCTGGCAAGACTGGAAGACGTTTCCATGGAAATGGGCCACCCTGGATGGAGTCTGGCTACCGGGCAGACGCTGAAGCAAAAGGAAGCTTCTGGGGTTATGGTGTCTGCCTGCCCAAAAAGAGAAAAGTTTCCTGTGCCTCAGTCATTCACTGAAAACCATGTCTGACCACTGCACACACGCTGAGCTGTTCCCGTCCTCACCCCTGGGACCTGTGCTTGTGACCTGATATGGGAAAAAAGGCTTTGTGGACAAAATTAAGTTATAGATTTTGAGATGAGAGATTACCCTAGACCAAGGGTTGGCAAATTTGAGACAGAAGAGCCGCCAGGGGTCAGCAAACTGCGGCTCGCAAGCCTCTGAAGTAAAATTCAAAATGAAAATAAAACAAAACTATCATAGTTTCATTTATAAAATTTTTAAAGGATATTATTCACATAATAGTGATTATGTACAAATATATTTATGGCTCTCAAATAATTTTAAAATTGTTGTGAGGGACAGGATTGGCTCTTCCAGGGGTCAGCAAACTTCTGAGACAAAATGTGCCCAAAGAGCCGCGTGTGGCTCGCGAGCCGCAGTTTGCCGACCCCTGGCCTGGACTATCAGGATGGGCCTAAATGACACCCCACGTGTCCTCACGAAAGAGACCAAGGGAGCGTGGATGCAAGAGGAGAAGGGCCGTGTGACCACGGAGGCACAGACCACAGACAGAGCCAGAGGCTGGAAGAGCCAGAAACCATTGAGGGAGGGGCCCTGGCATGCATTGGTTTCACCCAGAGACACTGATTTTGGACTTCCTGCCTCCAGAGCTGTGAGAGAGCAACTCTCTGTTTTTGTAAAAGCCACCAAGTTAGTAGGGCTTTGTTAGGGTGGCCCCAGGAGGCCAGTGCACTGCCCAAGGGAGGGAAGGGGAGTGGTGGGAGACCCACCCCTTGTCCATCAGCTGACGTCCATCACCCAGCCCCTCAGAGAAGGAGGCGAGGCTGGGCGGAATAGACACAACTCACCATGTGTGAGGGCCGTTAGCTACAAAATGCTGAAACCCCACGCTCCTTTTAAGTCACTGGTTCTGCTTACCAAGGGCCAGTGACACCCAGCTGTTCACTCGACTCTGAAGCATCCTCTGGGGCACAACTCCGGAAGCGGCTAGGGGACCACCAGGCTCAGAGCCCTGCAGCGGATCCCCCAGCAGCCCCTCCCCAGCCTCCCCCACCCAGGACCCCTTGCCAGGACTTCGGGGAGGACCAGCCCCAGCCCACAGAAGGGTCCTTCCCCACCGCGGCCCCCCTCCCAAGCCACACCTCTGTAGGGTGATTTGCTTGAAACACGGGCCTGACACAATGACCTCTGGGACTCCAGCCTGAGGTCAGGCCCCTTTAGGAGACAGGAGGCCACCAGATGTCCAGGAGGAGGTGACCTGCCGAGACCACACAGCCGAGGCTATGCCAAGTGAGCGGGGATGCAGCGTCTGGTCGCCTCTGTTTGAGCTGCTGTGACAGAAGTGCCCTTTCTAGGAGCTGAAGCTCGTGCTACGTGCCAGAACTTTAACAGTGTTTTAACTGACCACTTAATTCAAACTTTAATTTCAATGTAATTTAAACTTCCCATTTTTCTGAAATGTGCTTCATGATGTGCCGTGTCCCTAAATACAATTTGACATGCAAATGAAACTGCACTGCAGGACTGGGTCACAGGGAGGTGGAGACAGAGGGCAGGAAGCCAGAGCTCCTATGTGAGGCAAGTGACAAGGTGGCCATGTCAGCAGAGGATCAATTCCTCTCCCTCGGGCAGCCTAGGGGCGAGGCAGGCACGGGTTATGGACAGGTGTTTGCTCTGTGGGTGGGTCAATGGGACAGAAGGCAGAGTGTCAACTGGGGGAGAGGTGGAGGGTTTGCTGGCCTCTCTCCCTGGTCTGGGGATGGACACAGCTCTGTGAGTGGGAGCGGGGCGGGAGTGGGATT
>NW_017732095.1:77046-89093 GCF_001890085.2 Hipposideros armiger | reverse complement strand
CTGCAGGTCCTGGGATCTGCATGCACTTTACAGGTGCTGACAGCAGGTGGCGGTGTGAGGCAGCTGTGTGTGGATCTTTGGGACTTGCGTGGGGCACAAGACAGGGTGGGTGGCAGCGTCCCCCATATAGACATCTCCACTAGGCGCAGCAATGAGACTGCAGCCACCGAAACCAGGCTTGGGGTCCTCACTGCCAGACTCGCCTAATAAACGTCCAGGAAATGAAGCCGGATAGTGGGCGTGTCTTCCAACAGGTCCCAGGTTCCGCACAGGCGTTGCGGAGCCAGGGCTACTCCTGGCAACCGCAACGCGATGCTTTACTCTCCTGTTTTCCATCTTTCACGGCCCCTTCTCCACAGGCCTCAGAGAAAACCACAGCGGGCCCTTGTCAGCCACCAGCCCTGGACCCCGTCACAGGCAAGCCACAGCAGCTTCCCCTGGGATCAGAATGACTGGTCCCCTCAAGCAGAAGCTGGTTTTAGGGTAGAGCCTGGAAAACACAATTCAATGAACACTTGGGCACTATGGAAGGACCCCGGGAGCGATGCACTGTCCACCTCAGCCCACACGTGTCAGGGCCGGGTCTCCAGGAGCAGAAAGCGCCGGCCGCTGGCAAGACACACCAGGTCACATGTGTGGGTGCTCATGGCCAAAAGGGGGCACTCGGGATGGAAAGGAATAGCCCAGCGGGGACCAAGGCAGGAACGTGGCAGGAAGAAGGGTAACAAATAAGCAGAGCAAACGCTATTGTATAAAACAACAACTGCAGTGACTCCCGGGTTAGCACACTGCAGAGGGCGTGATGGGGATGGAGCCAGCAGTGCTGGGTCCTGTGCAGTGCCCCAGGAGGTGACAGCACTGAGTACACTGGACTTCAACAGTCAGACACGGGTCCGAGGGCAGCTCCGGGAAGAACAGTAAAGTAAGTTATAACTGGCAAGCTACTGGGAGGTAAACACAGGATCAAACTCTGAGAGAAGGCGAGAGACGCAGCAGGGAACAGGCGAGAGGAACAAAAAACAAACCCAGATAAGTCAAATGTAGGGGAACCAAGGATTACAGTGAGGAGATAACACTTGTCAGACTGGACTCAGTAGAGAGAGGCCCTACATGGAGGCACGGGACCCCAGAGAGACACAGCGTAGTCGTGGTAACACAGCTGTGGGGCCAGGCTGTGAGGACGCTGGGAGGAGGGTCTCCTCAGGGGTCCCCTCATAGCCAGGCGGCCCACCCTGGAAGACGGCCTGCAGGAGGGCCTCTGACCACGGAGAGCAGACGCTGCAGTCAAAGGCATAAACAGACCCACAGTCACGCAGAACATTTAAAGCACCCTTGCTGACCGACAGACCGACTGCGGCCGAGACAGCATGGGCTGGCGTGGGGCAGTCACCATGTTGTTTACATGGATGTGTAAACAACCACAGGTGTGAAAGCAGCCAGACCAAGGCCACTGCCCGCAGTCCCTGCTCTCCAGGGCTGCCCCGACTGACGTCACAGGGTTAGCTTTTAACTCACTGTCTGCAGCCAGGGCAGGAGGAGGTGGGGACAGGTCAGTGAGACAGCCCTGGGCCTCACCACAGAACCCAGGCTGCATGCCGTGTGACGAGGAAGGACCCAGCTGGAGGGGGGTAGCCGTCCCACTGCGGCAGGCAGCCCAGAGGTAAGGGGACAGGAGACTCCTGGCTGTGGGATGGGCTCTCTCTCCCCCAAGGCTGGAACCACCCCCAGCCCACAGCTACCACCCGAGGCTTCCTGGGGGGCTGTATCTAGCCCCTGACTGAGCCATCCCCTCAGAGGCCCAGCACATTCCCAGGGTTGCTCTTATAGTCTGATAAGACAGAGACCCTCCTGCGTCCCCATCTGGCCCTCTGGGCTGAGCTGGGGCAGAAATACTTGATCAAACTGTGCAGACAAGTCAGGGTGCCTTTGCAGCCAGGAGGGTGACAGGCGGAAGGACAGATGATGCCTTGTCTCGGCAGAAATCCTGCCAGCTTTGCTGAAAGGGCAGGTGGGGTGCCTCGGGGCACCAATGGCAGTGGAAGAATGGGTCTGTCCCCAAATCCCAGGACACAACATGTCAGAAGGGGCTGCAGCATCCAGAGGTTGGGGAGCACCCAGCTGGGATGCTCTGCACAGCCCCATCCTCCCAGGGTGGCCTTGGTCACTGCTTTGGGGGAGGCACTACTGGTGTCACTGGACTTGCCAGCTCTGAACCAAAGTGGACAGAGCCCTGAGGCCCTGCAGCAGACCGTGAATGCATGACCTTCTGGAAGGCCTGGGTTGGCCCTGCGCCTGAACAGGCCACCAGGGCTGGCCAGCTGGCCTCGTGAGCTTCACTTTCCCCACATGTGAAGCAGGTGGAGGGCACCTTGGGGAACGTCCACTGGGACCCCCAGCAGTGGCTCTTTCTCCAAGATGGGAAACGCCCTTCTCTCTGTGTCTGTACTAGAGGCGAGTGGGGTAGGAACCGGAACATTTCCCAGAAAAACAAGTCTCTGCTGTCCCACTGAAGGGCCCAGCTCCTGTTCAGAATACCTAAACACCCTGACAAACAGACCTCACAGTATTTTTAAAGCAGAGTTGAGCTGACGGTGAGTAAGGGGAGCAGCGGAATCCAGAAGCAACAAGGGGGCTCCCTGGGGATGAGCTCTCCCGACCTGGAGCCCCAACTGTGAAAGATCATAGCAGGGATGGGGAAGCCTAGAGCCTGGCAAAGAGGAGGTCCTAGATGGAGACCCCACACTTAACACTGCGTCTCCTGGAGAGCCACACACTCAGAGGGAAAACCCTGACCCTCAGAAGGATCTGGGCGGAACAGGAAAAGAGAAAAATCAAGAAGAAAACAGGTCTGCTCTGCGAACACGGCATAAAGCCTGATTCACAGGTGCAGGCCAGCAGCCACATCAACTCACAGTGAATCCAGGGACACAAGACACAAATGTGGTTCAACATGGCCTTAGGTTGGTGGTAAGTTGATTAATATGCTTAAAGAAATAAAAGAAAGTATTGAAAATTGGTGGACAAAAGATTCTCATAGAAATAAAAAAGGATACGTAGACTTGAAAACCCAGCAAAGAGCAAAGCAGCAAATTAGATGCAGATGTATGAGAGATAAGTGAACTGGAGGGTATGTTTGGGAAGTCACCCAGAATGCAGCACAATGGATGCGAAGTGAGCTCTCTGCAGTGTTAGCATTGTGTATAGTCAAAAGGCCCCACGTGGCCTAATCAAGGCTCCAGAAGGAAGCAGATAAAACAGGGCCGGGGGGATAGTGAGGAGGTAGGGAACAAAAAAAAAACATTAGTCAGATTCTAATGGTTTAATGCAACTACGTAATGTAACATGAAGAAAGTCACACCTAGATAGATCTCCTCGGAACTATAATAGAACATTTCAAAGACAAAAAGAAGATCATAAAGGCAGCTGAGAGAAAAGAAAGGGTAACTCAATTAAACAGCAATCAAATTGACATTTCAACGACACTGGGAGCCACAGGACAGGAACACTTTGAAAGGCCTGGGGGAGAATAACTTTCAACCAAGAATTGTTCATTCCATGAAATTATTTTTCTAGCATGAAGGTAAAATGAAACCATTTGTAGTTAAACAAAAACTAACCATGATGAAATAAGTGTGCCCAGATCCACTCTGCCGCCTTAAATAATTAGAAAGCTGGACAAAACACAAGAAAAAAATGTTTTTTAGATACCGAACAACAGGCAGAACTGCATAGTGATTCTGAGAGGTAGGAAACAAATAGGGTGAGCCCTTGAAGTCCCCCAGCTCACTGTCTTGCAGAGTTGGAGGCACAGTTGGGACTTTGGAGAGGTGGAGGCAACCAGAATTTGCAGGACTGAGTCCCAGAGAGCAGGGAGCTGAGAGGGGGAGCGAGAACACGCTGTGGGAGTCCTGGAGAGTCTAGGGCTGAGTGCTGACCGACGCAGGCATGTGAAGAAACCATGCCCCAGGAAAGAACCACCGCCCCTGGCGGCGTGCTGTGGTCACCGCGGCGGCGCTGTGGTCACTGCCGCCCCCTCTGTTTCCAGTCTCGGTCAGGGAGACAAGGGGATGGGCTGCTCACGGCCCCTGGAGCTTGGGTTTTGAACGTTCCATTCTCTGTGGGTACTCTCTCTGTTTGTTTACATAAGTGGTGCGTTTCAGGCACAGCCCACCGGGAAAGGTGTTAGAGAAGCCTGGAGCCAGGCAGGGCTGGGGCTACAGCGGCCCCGCGTGCCCGGCTCCTGGCCCAAGGTCGCCCAGGGTACGCAGAAGCTCCTACTGGGAACCTGGACCTGGGCCTGAAACTCCCCAGAAGGCAATGGGGCAGGAGCCCTGGCTGCAGTCAGGGGCCTGGAAGAGAAGGGACCCTTGATTGTCCCATGGCCTCCCTGCAAAGCCACCAGGGTCCCTGTCAGCAGCTGGGAGCCTCTGTGTTGACAGGGGGAGAACCGTGGGGCCTGGGATGCTGTGTGCAGTGGTGTCAGCGTGTGCGTGCACGTGTGTGTGCATGTCTGGGGGTGTGTGTGGAGGTGCAGGTGGGAAGCATGTCTGTGGGGCCGTGTGTGCACGTGTGTGCGTGTGTGTGTCTGTGTGTAAACACTGCGGAATCACAAGTCTACAATCACAGTGGGAGTTAATGCATCTTTCTCAACAACAGCCCCACATGAGTAGGACGTACAGCAACGAACTGGGCCTGGCTGCACCAGCTGGAAAGACCTCCTGTGTCCTTTGTCCACGGTGCCACTGCATAGTGTGCTCTCACTGATGTTGTGAGTTTGTGCGTGTGCATTTTCTGAAAGATTACGCATGGTTACAATGGGTGGGGGATACAACTGGAGTTTGTGGGGCCAGACAGAGCGGAACTGGTAGCTCTAATTGTATTCCCTTCATCATGCTTACATTTCATCATGCACGCGTATTAGTTTTACACCAATTTTTAAAAAAACAAGGAGTAGAAAAAAAAGGAGAATCAGTCTAAAGATCTGACTAATTAACTCTCCTTGCAAAAGGTATCCAGTTGGTTTCCCAGTTGCTGTGTTAAATCAAATGGGTGACAGAATTAATCACTCCTGGCCTATTTTCAACAGAGAGAAGAAACACAGTATTTAGACATCAGTCCATTTACTGTGAAAATTGCAATGTGTGCCCAAACACCACAAACCTTTAGGGGAGAAGCTCGTGTGGCTCTGCACTTCCTTTTATCCCTGAGAACCCTGGTGGCCGTGTCTTATCTTCCCCAGCTCTGATGTGGGTTAAAGTGAAGGTATTCTTACACCCACTGCCATAATGTAGAGCTGGCCCACATCACATGTCACTTTCTCTCTCTCTCTCTCTCTCTCTCTCTCTCTCTCTCTCTCTCTCGCTCTCTTTCTCTCTCTCTCTGACTGAAACAGAGCTGTGCTGGCTGCAAGGTGACAGAGACCCACAGCTGTCTCGGTTTTAAAGGAGGTTCCTATCCTTGTCACTGGATGCCCTCGCCAGGGCCACACCACCCGCGGTCACCAGAAATATGTTAACACCTGAGCTCCAACTCTGGGTCTGCACTTAATAGGGTGGGGCACGGGCATGTCCCCAACAGATGTTGGTGACACTTCCCACCTAGGGGCCCTGCTCAAATGTTGCCTCCTCTCTGAGCCTGTCCCACCACCTGTCACCCCAGGAGACCCACTGCATGTGTGCCTGCATTTGTGTCCCTACCAACATGTGAGCTCCACGCAGGCGGGATGTGTCCCCTCCACTCTCACGGGTACGCCCACCCGCGGTCTCTGTAGGAGCGCCTGCAGACAGGAGAGGTGGGAGGTGACCGCCCTCCAGGGCTGCACCCCTGACCTCCGGTCCGGCCTTGTGTGGCCCTGAACCTGGTTCTTCCAGTGGAGGGGTCAGGACAGCCCTGTGTCCAGGCTCCCTCTCCCATCTGCCAGCGGATACAGCCAAGAGGAGGCGCGAGATGGCGGGGCCCACCCCCCATTCTCTACACGGTGGACGGCAGCCAGCAGCCCCGTCTGGGACCACTGAGCAGAGAACAGCCTGCTATGCGCCAGCCATTGAGGTTTGGGGTGCTTGTTACACCCCTCCCTTTCTCCTCTCCTCCTCTCCCCTCCCCATCCCCCACAAGCCCTTCTCTCCACCAGCTGCAGTCTAGGGTGGAGATAACAATGTCTGAATTAAGAATTAGAGGACAATGGTGACATGTGAGGGACGGAAGGGACCTGATTAGAGCAGGACTTTAGAAGCGGAGCCCTGAAGTCGTGACACTTGGGCTCCGCTCTCAAGGCTGAGTGGGAGGCAAGGAGATGCAGAAGGCGGTGAGTAAACTTCTAGCCAGTAATTAGAGGGGGCGACCCATCAAAGCACACGCTCCTCAGAGGAGAGGGCACAGGGCCACCTCGGGGCAAACGACAAACCCTCAATGCGGAGACAACGCACACGTTCCCAAGGTGGCGAAATTCAGAGCCACACGGCATCACCTCGATTCCTCCACTCAGGCCCCCAGGGCTTGGCACACGGCCCCCACGCCTTTGTCCCTCGCACCTTCCATCAGGAAATTCATCTTGTGTGAGCGTTCTCGTCACAGACGCTGATAAAGCAGCCGGGGCTGAATTCACAGGGAGCAAAGCAGCAGCCCGGGGAGGGCCGTGGTCCTGGCCCGGGCACCACCACACGGAGCCCACAGCCTGTCTGAGAGGGGGCCCCTGTCTCGGTCAGCTCACGCAGCCAGCCCGGCCATAACAAAGCACCACAGACGGGAGGCTCAGACCATAGTTCATTCTGTCCCAGTCCTGGAGGCCGGAGGCTGAGACCCAGGTGTCCCAGGGCTGGTTCCTGCCGAGGCCTCTTTTAGGAGTGCAGACGCCCTCTCCTCCCTGTGTCCTCACGTGGTTGTCCCTCCGTATGTCTGTGTCCTCATGTCCCCTTCCCATAAGGACACAGTCCTATTGGATCGGGGCCACCCCAGTGACCTCATTTAACTTAATCACCTCTTAAAGATCCAGCTACAGAGCTGGCCAAGTGGCATGTTGGTTAAGAGCTGGCTTGAGACGCCAGCTCTGAGCAGCAGGGCCCCAATTCGGATCCCACATGAGGGCCAGTGACACTGCCCTTTACAGCTAAGATGGTGAACAACAGCTCGACCTGGAGCTGGGCTGCCGTGAGTTGCCAGCGACGCATTGGATGGCGAGCCACTGCCTCACCCAGGAAGAGCGCAATGATCATAATACCAACATGGGCCAGTGAAGCAACGTCCTCCACAACTAGACTGAAGAACAAAAGGACAGCAACTTGTCTGTTCCCCTCCCCTGATTCCCCAATAAAATCTTAAAAAAAAAAGATCCAGCTCCAAATGCAGCCACATTCACAGTTGTTGGGGGTCAGGCCCTCACCACAGGAATTGGGGGGCATGCTTCAGACCAGGATGAGCCCACCCCACCTCGGAGGCTGAGGATGGGACAGGGTCCACAGCGGGGCCACTTCTGGACCTCTGCCCTGCTGCCTTCCTGGCCTCGCTCCCACATGGGCGGGGGGCTGTGGGCAGGTCTGTCAGTTCTGGGGTGTAGTGCACACCAGCCCCCAGAGCTGTGACAGGCTCACTCGAGGTGCCGGAAGGTTCTCAGCAGCTCAACCAGCCACCAGGGCTTCTTCCCAGCACAGCAGCCTGGAGGCCACAAGCTGCCCGGGGCCCAGGGGCCCCCAGCACACACCTTTGTCCCCACATTCGTGCCCAAACACTCCCCGATCAAGTCTTCACCAGCTGGGGTGGAGGTGGGGGCTGTGCCCTGGCTCCAGGCCTCCATACACATGCCCACTCCCCCGACTGGGTTTGCGGCCACCCCGCCCCTCCTCACTGTGTCCCTCCTGCCCCCCAAGCACCCTGAGTGTCCCTGAGCACCTCCTGCTAGGCTGGACCCGGTCCACGCCAGTGTTGTAATTAATTTTTAAATCATAAGAAAAACAACTTTCAGCTGGAAAAACATGTTTCACGCATAATATTAGTACACTGGTGTTCACATCAACACAGTTGTAACAGAATTTCCACTACTTTTTATGGAAGGCAGGAGCCCCTCCACCTCAGAGGTCAGGGGCCCCACACCTGCCTCATCACCTCCTGGAGAGCCTGTGCTGCAGGACCCTTCCCCCAGGCCCATCAAACTGAGTTTCTCGCATTCTTGCTGAGCTGAGTTCAGAAAGCTATGGGATTCTGAGAAACCCCCTGTGGGACCAGGCACAGCGGCCCCTTCTTGCCTGCAAAAAGGCGTGATCACGCGATCACTCCCTGGGCCCACCGGAAGGCGCAGCTGGCGGGGTCCAGGGACAGGCCTTTGGGGCCCAGCCAGCAGGCGGGTGTCCAGGCTCCTCCAGCTTTCAGGGACGGCAGGGGGGCACTGGGGAGGGGGCATCCGCCCAGCACTGACCCTCCGAGGAGCAGAGAGAGTCACACAGTTGGGAAACTTACAACCTTTGGGTCAGGAGGAGCGCCGGGCAGGAGGGCACTGCGGTCTTGCTGGGAGGGGTGAGCTCTCTGCCCCAGGCCTGCCGAAGCCTCCATTTTGGAAGGTGCTTCTGACCACTGAGGTCAGCAGGCTCACAGGGCCGGTACCGCCCCCACTTCTGGCAGAGGGAAGCGAGGTCAGTAGACCCCCGTGCATGTCTACGTTCAAGGGGGATGGGAGCAGGGGGTGGTGTTGGTGGACGATGGGCGGACCTTCAAAGCAGCAGCTGGCTCTGGGGGTGCAGGTCTGACATTTGGAGTCCGGGGGGGGCCCCCACCAGGGCCACCAGCCACGCTCTCGCAGGTCCTTTACTGGAATAGTGAGGACAGCGCAAAGTTCCGGGACTAGTGGGTGCTGACTCGCCGAGAGGCATGGGACTCACGCAAACACTGTCATGGGCTGTCCCACTGAGGCCGGTCCCACCTGCCCCAGTCTGAGCAGAGGCTGGGACTGACCTTCCGTCCCCGTCCTGTGAGATCCAGGTGAGCTGGGAAAACTCTCCTGTGTCTCCTTCACTCTCACAAGGATACTTCCCTTCCGAGACGGCTGCTCACCACTGCTGTGGCAGTTTTCCCCACAACCACACGCGGGTCTCCAACGCCCACTGGTGTCCTACAGCTCAATCCAGTTCCGACTCCATCTACCCAGAGAGAGCGGCAGGTCCCACAGGTGAGGGCTCAGTCCCACAGTCGGCCCCGCCCCCTCACTTCAGATGCCAATCACAAGTCCACATGGTCACCCGTGCTTCTGATTGACCGGCTATAGATCAGAGATCCCCACTGTGGGGCAAGTCACGGTGTGATTATATTATTATTTCTGTGTGAGTGAACCAATACAGAATCAACTTCAACGACCCCAGAGGTCAATGTACCCTCTAGTTCTAGAAAACGTGCTTCCCTGTGCTAGTGGCGGGCGGACACTCTAAGTTCTGAGAAACAGAATGCCCAGCTCCAAATGGCTCCGCACGCACTCAGTGACAGACGCCGACTCTGGTGACCAGGCAGTCCGAGGCAGGCGGGCTTCAGGCACGGCGTGATCAGGTTTCCAGTCACATGTCTACAGACAGCGGCCCATGCTGCCCTCACCCGCCAGTCTGACCCTCAGCATGGCTTCCCTCACGATCCAAGCAGCTGCTAGTTCCAGTGTCACACCCACAGGGGTTGGGGGACAGAGGGAGCGAGGGAGAGGGGATGGGGAGAGAGAGAAGGATGGGGGGAGACACAGGGTGGGGGGGGGAGGGAATGGCCATGACAGCCCTGCCACAGAGGACAGTGTGACTCAGCTGGCCAGCAGCACCCTCACTGGGAGGGCTGAGCACCCCAACACAGGCTGCTTGGAGGAGCACGGACACCATGGATATGGGGTAAAATGACGGCAGAAGGCGGCTGGGCTGACAACCCCAGACCCGGCGCAGGGCAGCCCCCTCCCCAGGTGAGGTGGTGGGAGTCCAGCCAGTGGGGTGTCCAGGGCCAGCGGGGAGGCTGCCTCACCCAGCTTTTTACCCTCCGCTTGGTCCCACCCCAGGACCCGGAGCTGTTCTCAGACGGCGCCCCTCCCCAAGTTCAAGTTAAATCTCCCGCCTCTGCTGAAACGCCAGGTGCCCTGTGTCCAGTGGGGCCCAGTGGCTGATCGCTGACCTGTGACACAGCCACACCGTGCTCCACAAAAGCACCAATCTGGGCCCACAGAGCCCTGGGGTGTTGGACCAGGAGGGAGCCCTCACCTGCGGGGAGAAGGTGGGGCCCAGAGACAGTCAACCAATTCTCCAGGTCGGAGAGTGAGCAAAGCCCATGTCCCCCACCCTGGCCTGGAGCACAGCTTCCCGAGTTCAGGAGCACCCCACGCCCTCCGTGCGCTGTTCTCCGAGGAAGCTGTGCTCTCAGAGCGGGTTGGTCTGGGAGGCAGGACCGCAGCAGGACTGGTTTCTTGTTTCTGGCGGGCAGAAGGCGCACAGAGATCCAAACGCCTCCCGGGGACGCGTGCCAGCCCTCGCCTTGGCAGCTGTGTGAACCTGGCAACCAGAGCAGCAGAGGCCCATTAAAGACATGACGAAGGAAAAAAGTCTCTGGAAATTTCCATCTGAGTGCTGGGGACCAATCTGGTCACCCCATCAGGACAGCAACCCAGGCTGCTGTCTTCCTGCCAAGAAGCCTGGCAGGGTGGTTCCCACTCAGCTACTAAGAAGGCGGCTCTTAAATTGGGCTCCTTTGTAAACAGGAGCCGGGTTCAAAGGCGGGATTCAGAAGACACATTTGTCTTAAAAATTATGACTTCCTCTGTCCGAGCTGCTTGCTGTGCCACGAGGCTGGATGACGCTTCATCAGATCCAATGACACAGCTCCGCTGGGTGGGTGCCGGTTTCAACCATGTGCGATCGGGGCATTTTCAAAGTACGTTTCTCATTTTAAAACCCCGAGAGGACTTGAGCACACTCGAGATAAACACCAGAGGGGGCTCTCTTCTCTCGACTCCCCACACCCAACCCGCTGCTTGCAACACCAGCAACTCACCAATTTACCAAAACCCACGATTCTGGTTTCTCGGGTTGCTATGTGCTTTTCCCTGCAGCTTTCCTGGGAACGTGGATAAACTGCACACACTTAAAGTGGACAGTTGATTCGCACACACTTGCGAAACAATCACTGCAACCAAATTAGAACACATGCACCCCAAGTTTCTTCCTGCCCCTGGCCATCACCGTCCCTGCCACTGCCGTCTGATCTACATGCCCTAGAATGCCCTGGAGTCACCGGCACATACACCTGCTGGGGGGCATCCTGTGTGACACGGCGTGATCACCCCAAGATGCCCCGTGATGCCAGGTGGTCTGCAGTCCATCCCTTCCCCGGCTGCAATCTGCCCCGGTGTGGATGCACCCCTCTACACTGACCTGGTGATGGCCACCGGGTGAGTGCTACTTTCTGGCCACTACAGATAGAGCTGCCGCGAACGTACGCTTTTGTTTCTCTTGGGCACACATGTGGGAGGGAGGGAACAGCTGGGCCATGCTGGAATCCTGCCTGCGACCTCCCTGCCACAGCGGGGGCAGCGCCAGGCGCTCCACCTGGCTGACACCTGGAGCGCTGGGGCTTTCCAGCTGGGCCACCTAGCAGGTGCACTGCCATCTCGCTGGACTCTTAGTCTGCTTGTCCCTGATGAATAATGACACCTGTTCATGTGGTTATTCGCCATGGGCAAAATCTTGACTGTTTTTTCCCTCTAATGTAGTTTTTTCTTTTAAAAATAAACTGTTTTATAACAGTTTTAGATTTATAGAGAAATTGTAACAATACAAAGGTTTTCCACATGGCACGCATCGTCTCCCGCTTTATAAACTTCTTCCATTCGTCTGGTTATTCATCTGAACATTCGTTGCAGTTAATGAACCAATATTGATACATTAGTACTAACTAAAGTCCATACTTTATTCAGATGTCCTCAGGTTTTACTCACTGTCCTTGTCCTGTCAGGATCCCATCCAGGACACCACATGACATTTGGTCACCTCGTCCCCTCAGGGCTCCTCTGGGCTGTGACGGTTTCTCAGACTTTTTTTTTTTTT
>NW_017732095.1:59372-75511 GCF_001890085.2 Hipposideros armiger | reverse complement strand
TAACAAAATCTTTTAAATACACACACATACACACACACACACACACACACACACACACACACACACACACACACACACACCCAGTGCTTCACCTACCCAACCCCAAGCCCTCCTCACAAACTCCTGGCAACCACAGATCTTTGACCTTCACGGCAGTTTTACCTTTTCTAGAACATCATATCATATCATTGGAATTGTACATTGTGAGCCTTTTCAAACTGACTTCTTTCAGTGAGCAATATGCATTTAAGGTTCCTCGGGGACGTTTCTGTATCTGTTGAGATGACCACATGCCTTTTCTTTACTTATGTCTGTTATTGTGCTGAATTTCATGGATTTTCAAATGTCTGTTAATGCAAACCAACCTTGTATATTGGGATAAACCCCACTATGTCATACTGTGTTCTCCTTTTCATCTATCATTGGGCACAATTTGCTAACATTTAGTTTAGAATTTGTGCATCTACAATCAACCAAGGAGAGAGAGGAGTGAAATATTTAAAGTGTTGAAAGGAAAACTTAATCAACCTAGAATTCTGTGAAATTATCCTTCAAGAGTGAAGGAGAAACAAAGACTTTCTCAGACAAAAACTGAGTTCACTGTCAGCAGACCTGCTCTATAAGAAATGTTAAAAACAAACAAACAAACAAAAAACCATACAGAAAAACAAACAAACAAACAGAAACAGTTCTTCGGGGAGAAGGAAGTGATATAGGTCAGAAACTCAGATCCACATAAAGAAATGAATAGCGTTTAAGAAGAAATAAAGGTAAAACGAAATCCTTTTTCCCCTTATTCTTAATTGACCTAAAATAATGTAACTTTGTTTAAAGTACTAATAGTAACTGTCCTGGATGGTTAGAGTTATGGATAAGTGAAAGGAGTGTCAGCAATGGCCTCAGGGATGGGGGAGAGAAACTAGGAACTCTCTTACAAGGTGCCTCACTCCATGCAAGGCAGCCTAGTGCTCACTCAGTTGGGCTTAGCTTAGTTGCAGGTGTAAGCTCCAAACTCTAGGATTAACATTTAAAAGTTTTTAAATAAAAAAACAAATATGCTAAGAGAGGAGATAAAATGGAATCCTATGGGATGTTCAATTAAAACAGAGACGGTAGAAAAAAATCTCAAATTTTGGTGGGTTGTGTTTTCATCTTCATCCAGTTCAAAATGCTTTCTAATTTCCCTGATTTTTTTCTTTGCCTTGTGTGTCACTTAGATATCCAATGTCTCTAAACACCTGGAGATTATCCAGTTTTGTTATTGTTCCTAATTTATATCCATGTGGTCAGAGAGCATACTGTGAATGACTTGGACCCTTTAACTGTATTGAGAATTGTTTTATGGCCCAGATCATGGTCTTATGGTCTACTTTGATCAATTGTCTGTGTGCAGCTGAAAAGACTGTGTGTTCTGCTGTCGTTGGGTGGCACATTCTATAAACATTAATTTGGTTGATGGTATCATTCAAGTCAGATATGTAGTTTCTGAGTTCTCTGTCAATTTGTCGAGACAGGGCTTCGACATGTCCAGCTATAATTGTTGATAGGATTGTACACTTCTTATAATTCTAGAGTTTTGTGTCACGTGATTTCTAAGTATACTTCATTTTATATATAAAATGTATATATACCGTACATGTGCATATTTAACCAGCTTCATTACTTGATCCTCTTATGATTATCACATTTCTTGGTGTTTCATTTGGCTCTTGAGGGTTGTCTGAATCCGCAGCCTGTTGCAGGCAAGCAAGTCTGGTGTGGGCCATGGACTTTGGGCCCCTTTCTGTGTTCCCACCTTGCTGCATGTTGGGGGCACCTTCACGCCCCCTGCCTGCCCACTTGGTGGCTCCCCCACCTCAGGGAGAAGCAGCTGCTGGTGGGATGTGGCAGAGGGAGGATCTTCCAACACTGACCACTGGGCTCACGGGGCACCTCTTTCTTCTCATGCCCCTGTGGTCACCTCCTGCAGGGGCAGTCTATCCTCATCTCTCCTGCTGCACACAGCTGGGTTGGGGTGGACCCAATCTGGACACTGGAGTGGCTGGCATGGTGAGCCTTGGGTGGGTGGGGGGGCATCCAGTCAGCTGTGGAAGGTCACTCGGGTTAGCGCTGCCCGTGGGGCTCCCTGTGGTGATGGAAGTGGTCCGTGTCTGTGCCGCCCAATCACATGCACCCACTGAGCACCAAAAAGTGGCTGGTGCAGCTGAGGAACTGACCTCAGGTTCTGTTCAATTACCATGAAAAGAACGTGGGGCAGCGCAGGTCCAGGGGAAGGCAGGGAGCCTCGGACACTGGGTGGTCCAGGCAGGACCCCAGTCGATGGAGCCCAGCCCGAGCTGGGTTTGGGCTGATGCGCCTCCATCTTCTGGACAGGAATTCCCTACGAGGGTGAAGGTGGGAGAGTAGCTCGGGTCCAGCCGCGCTCGGCGTCTGAGGGTTGGTGCGGATGCTGGCAGACGGTACTGTGTGTGGCTCCTCTCTGTCTGGGCCACGTGCAAGGTGCCCAGGGTCCCTGGCAAGCTAGCCTCATGCATGGGCCATGGCTTGTCCTCAGGCTTCAGGTCCCGGCACCCCTCCCATGACCTTGGTGGTTCTGGATGGCCCATGTCGCAGCCCTCATATAGATGTGCGTTTGGGGGCCGCCACATTGAGGGCACGGGAGTTAACCACTCCTGAACCACTGACACAAGGCTGGGAGCGAGGGCATGGTCGCTGTTGAAAATATTGAGCCACACCACAGTGAGATACCACCTCACACCGGTCAGCACGGCCGTCCTCAGAAAGACAAGAGATGAGCGTTGGTGAGGATGTGGTTTAGAAAGGGAACTCTGCACACTGTTGGTGGGATTGCAAATTGGTGCAGCCACCACGGAAAACAGTGTGGCGAGGACTCAAAAAATTAAAGATAGAACTACCTCATAACCCAGCAATTCCACTTTGGGGTATTTATTTGAAAAAATCCAAAACACTCATTTGAAAAGATATATGCACCCCCATGTTCACTGCAGCATTATTCACAATAGACAAGACATGGAAGCAACCTAGGTGCCCATTGATAGACATCTGGATAAAGAAGAGGTGATACAATGGCGTATTACTCAGCCATAAAAAAGAATGAAATCTTACCATTGGCAACAACATGGGCGGACTGCGACGGTATTATGCTGAGCGAAATAAGTCAGACAGAGAAAGACAAATACCATATGATTTCATATGTGGAATCTTAAAAAAACCCAAAACAAATGCATAAACAAAACAGAAACTGACCTATAGATACAGAGAACAAGCTGATGGTTGACAAAGGGGAGGGGTGGGAGGTGGGGACACAATGTTTAAAAATGATGAGGGGTAAAGTGAAGCATGAAACAGAAAAAGGAACGGGACAATGAAGCTATAGGACAACAGTGAAATACCGAGCCGTTCAGCAGCCTAACTTGGAGAGCACAACCCCGAAACTGTCCCCGAGCAGGCGGCCCGGTTGTACCCTCCAAGCAGGGAGCACACGTTGAAACAATGACGAGCGCCCTCTCTGTTAGACACGGGGGTCTCACTCAATCTCGGGGGCCAAGGCCCAGGCGGCCGGGTACAGTCGCTGGGCAGTGTCTGCCGGTGCTGAGCAGCTCTGCGTTGTTAGCTCAGCTGTGGGCTCCTGTCCTGAGCTGTGATGAGCCCTTCCCTCTTGTCACCCCAGGGCCATCAAATCTCCCAGGGCAGTGAGGACGACCGTCACTAGGACCCTGACCCCTCCCAGGGTGGGAGTTCCATGATGCGCCTGGTGGTTCACCCCATGCCAGCTTGTCCCCCACTGCCCCAGGCATGTTAGGATTTAGTCACCTGAGGGAAAAGGCACTCACACAGCTGCATCCCTCGGCAAGCAGTGGCCCCAGAAACGGGCAGCAGCATGCCAGGCTGGGCCGAGGGAGGCCGCCTGGCATCAGGGCCTCCGTGGACGCCTGGGAGGACGCTGTCCCAGAGAATAGAGACGTGGACGTGCACAGGTGGGCTGTGGCAAGGACAGCCACTCAGCTGCAGCCCCTGGCCCTGCCCCAGCAACTCCCAGAAACCTGTTTCTGTCCAGGCTTGTGGAGTCCGTTTAGATACCTCAATGTGGCCAACAGGCACCAGTGACAGCCACGCCAAGTCACTTCTTTTCTGTCGCTCTGTCCTGGGTGCCAGGCGGGTCCTGGCTCAGGCCCTCAGGCCTTGTCCAGCCACCGTCCCCCGCCCACCATGCTGGGGGTTCAGTTGGCTCACTGTTCTGAAAAGATTTCAATTAGTTTTAATTGGTACAAATTTAGTCAATTTTAATTAGTTTTAACTAATTTAAAAGTTTTAATTAGTTAAAAATCAGGGCTTTCCCATAAAAATGTCAGATTTCAGGCTTCGTTTGCGAAGTCAGCAGCACCAACAACACGGGGCCATCTCAGGGGACACAGTGACCGCTCACACTCAGCAAAAAGTGGTGGTGGAACCCAGAGCCTTAGGGGTCAGTGTGCGGCCTGGCCCCAGGCAGGGCACCCTCACTCTCAGGGCCACCACACTGCCCCGTCTGGCCGCTGTCAGCTCTGAGGGCCCCAGGGCCTGGTCAGTGAGGGTCCCTAGAGCCAGAAGGGCAGATGAGAGCAGGTATGGACAGGTGAGGGCAGGTGAGGGCCAGTGAAAGCAGGTGAGGGCAGGTAAAGGCAGATGAAGGTGGGTGAGGGCCATTGAGTACAGGTGAGGGCAGGTGGGGGGGTGAGGGCCAGTGAAAGCAGGTGAGGGCAGATGAAGGTGGGTAAAGGCCACTGAATAAAGGTGAGGGCAGGTATGGGCAGATGTGGGTGGGTATGGGCAGGTGAGGGCAGCAATGAGCAGGTGAGGGCGGGTGAGGGCCGTGTGGGGCTCCGGGGCTTCTCCAATCCCACATCTTCCTGCAAACCTGCTTCCAGCGCCGAGTCTGACCGCTCCTGCCCACAGACATATTTTTAGACACAGGTGTCAAGCCCATCGTGTCCATCACTGAGCACTTTCGCTACCCTCTGACCCTCTGCCAACAGTCCGACCAGGGACAGCTACCCCTGGGCTCCAGCCTCAAGGTCTGCAACGCGCCCTCACCTACCCGTGCCTGCCAGGCTCGCCCACGGGGCCCCCAGCACAGCCCTGTCCACTCCCCTCTTACACGCGGGGCCCGACATCTCACTCGGACCTTCGGCTCCCAGGGAACTCCGTTGGTCATTTTGTGCCAAGGTCCCTGCCCTTGAGTGGAGCCCGCCCTGCCACACCCCTCCCTGCCCGCCGCTGGCCGGATCGGACAGTCGGGGTGGGCCTGCCTGGTGTGCACATCCAGCCCAGCTCTTAGGCTCCAATGTGCAGCTGCTGCGCCCAGACGCCCAGGAAGCCAGAACCTGTTGCTAGAAGGCGCCTGCCACCTGGTGGCCACGTCCCCAACCCAGGCACATCTCAACAGCTCCGCATTCAGAAAAAGGAGTAAAAGAAGACTACCAGAGCCAGCACGGTGCCACTTAAAATTTTCAAAATGGTCAAATACTAGGATCAAGCATTTTGGGTACATAAAACCATAGAATAGCCCTGTGACCCCAAATTCATGACACGTCCTTCTCAGGAGAAGAGGGGGAGTGGGGTCAGGGAGTGCTAGCTAGCGCCCCGTGTTTTCTATTAAAAAATGGAAACAAGCCATAATGTCAGGGTTTGATAAATCTGGATAGCAGGTTAAAAGTAAAACAAAATTAAGTAGGAAAAAACCTAATCACCAAAAAATTTTCACCTATCAATTTGTCAATAACGATAATAGTAGTAAAAGTAGCAGCACAGCAGTGTTATTCACAATAGCCATGCCCATCACTGGGTAACAAACGTGGTCCGTCCACACAGTGGAGTATTTTGAGCCTTAAAAGGGAAGGACATTCTGACATCCGCTACAACGTGGCTGGACCCTGAGGACATTGTGCTGGGTGAAATAAGCCACATGCAGGAGGACAAATACCATGTGATCCCACTTATGTGAGGTCCCTAGAGTAGTCTGAGTCACAGAGACAGAAAGTAGATGGTGGACAGAGTTTCAGGAAGATGGAAGGTTCTGGAGATGATGGTGGTGACAGTCACACAACAATGTGAATGAGCTGTGCACTTAAAGTGGTTCAGATGGTGACGTTTACATTATGCTTATTTTAACACAATATAAAAAACAATGGCTGCAAGGCTGGGGGGTGGTGATACCATGGGGACCTGACACTGCCTTTGGGGATGGGGAGGAGGGAGCAGGTGGGAAGTGTGGGCGCCGCCCTGCTCAGCTCCTCTGGGACTCTATCCTGGGACGTGCTGAAGAGCTGGCAGAGGACTCGGCCTCAGATATGTCCATTATGACCTGATAGGGGACTGCATCACTCGGGCAGATCCAACCATGCAGCGACTCTTGTCCCCTTGCCGGCAGGATGAGCCTCAAGCACCCACAGAAAGAGGGACCCACAGGACTCACGACCACAGGTGCCTGCCCCCCGGCCCTTCTGCAGGAACTAGGGCCCCACTGCCCTCCGGCCCCGAGCCACCATGGGCCTGTTCTTGGGCCAGGGCTGCGCCCTGACCAGTCACCCGGCCACAGGGGGTCAGTGTTTATTCACACGGGCGTGCTGACCCCTCCTCTGGGGAGGTCAGGCTGTGGAGGCCGACTGTACCGCCACCACGCATCTCTCCAGTTTGGGGAAATCTGTTCGCTTGGTTTTTCTGGAGGAAAAGAGCTTTGACTGTCCTAGGTCTTGTGTTAAAAATGAACACAAAGCAGTTGTGTGTTTTGTGAGGCACCTGCCTACACCCCAGACGCAGGAGCAGGCCGGGCAGGTGGGTAGGACCCCATGGCTGAACTGCAAGGACAGTCGCGGGACCCAGGCAGGGCTCAGTGAGGGGCCGAGGACAGTACCCGCAGTTCAGGCTCCGGAGGTTCTGCCTCCAGGCGCGCTGCTCTGGGCAAGGCACGTGCTTCGGTCCCTGCAGTCACAGTGCCGTGATTGTCCCTCCACCAGGATCCTCAGAAGGTCCTGCACCCTGGGGCCAGGTCTCTGCACCCTTGGGAGGGGCCCGGCACAGGCCCCGGGCCAAGTTCCAAGCGGGAGGCCTGCCCTCCCCAGCTGCACTCCCTGGGTGGTGGGTCCCCAGCTGTCCCCTAAGAGTCCCCAGGACCAACACACCATGCAACCGCTGGCAGAGCCACGCTGCCCCCTCGCGGTGGCCGCTCACTCCCGCACGGAGGCTCTCGCTAACATGTGCCCGTTCTGTTGCCCGTTTATGGAACAGCCGAGCAGCAGCATGAGTTACTCAGCACAGGAACCACCAGCGACGGCCCTGGGGCTTGTCCTGAGGCCACAGCTACTTGGGTCTGCATGTGTCAGGACCTGGTGAGGGGACAATTTCTGGCCTGTGGGGCTGCGAGGGGCTGGTAGGGCCCCACAGGTTGACACATCAACGCGTGGAAGAACTAGTCAGCACCTGGGAGAGGAGGAGCGGGGAGCACCTCCGACCTGTGAGCCTCCCCAGCTGGGCCTGAGGTCGCAAACCCTCTCAGATCCGCCCACATACGCCTGTGGGCGGAAGAGTCCGTTTCCCTCCGCCCAATAGGTTCTTCTGGCTAATCGCATGAGCATTGGGCGGATTCACAGGAGAAAACGCCCAGATGCATTATGTGTGTACGCGGGGGTTCCCAAAGAATGTGGGGCCCCAGGACTGGGGTGGGGGAGCACTGGAGCAAGGGGAAAGGGTGCGGGAGGACGGAGTGTGGGCCTTCACCGGGCAGGAGGCTGATGCACGCGGAGATGGAAAAGCACATGTTTGGTAAACAAATGTTTGCTGGGCCGCCTTTAATAATGGGACACAGAGGACTGTGACCAAAGGGGCCTTGCTAGGTTCCAGCTGTCACACTGCTTCACTGGGAGCCTGCAGTTGTCTGCGATGACAGCTTCCTTCCTGGAGAAGTCCCCCATTGAACCCCTTTAGCCGGTTACAGGGGGAGTCAAAGCTTCTTCCTGAGTCTTTTGTTCCTTAAAAATTACCAGCTTCAGGTAATATGGCAAAGGCATGTTTTTGGGTGGCACAATTTGGCCCCGCGGCTCGCAGCAGCACACACAGGGAGGGCGTAATGGAAGGGGGTCCTGCAGTCACACTTGCATGACACACTGCTTGTTCAGCAGCCCCTGTGTCCACATCCTGCTGTGGTGCCAACAGCCTTGGGCATGTCCCCGTGCCGCTGTGTCACCAATCACATAGCCCAGGCCCACTTGCCTGAGCTACACCTGAGTTGCCCAAACGTTTCCTTTTCAATAGCACCGTGCCCCAATGGCAGACTCTCCTGTCCAGTTCCACTTCATGAGTGTGCTTTCCCAGGGGGAGAGCCTTTGGTTCAGTTTCAGCATAAGCGGACGGTGAGCTCCCTGCTTCTTAGCCCTCTTAGCGCTGACAAGTGCCTCTTCTCCACCGTGGCCCCTGCCCGCCCAGGGGTCACGCAGGAGCTGAGCCTGCTCCCCCAGCTCTGCAGGGGTGATGTTGGGTCTCCCGAGGGCTTGGGAGAGCCGCCCTGCCCCTAGTCTGTTAGGAGCCCCGGCCCCCAGCTCATTTCATACAGTCTGACAGTTGGTGGGGGGCAGTGTGTCCCAAAGGTCCGGGACAAGGAGGTTATGCAGACTCTCCAGGAAATAGCATCCAGCCTGAGAAAGTCTTACAGGAGTTTAGCTGAGCTGAACGGACGACAATTGCTAGTAAGCAAAATCTCAATGGGTTGAGAAAATGCTCCAGAGAACGGCGGCTTTGCAGCTTATTTTACACATTAGAGTTCAAAGAACGAGACGTGGTCACATGGAATCCACGGATGGTGGGTTAAGGGTGAGAATGGTAAAGGGGCCACAGGTTAAACCAATATCTTTCAGATACAGATTTGAATAATGTTGAATTTCCCAGAAATTCTACTCTAACCCAATATGTGGATGATTTATTCTTACACTCTATGCAATAAATCCATGGTATACACAAATTTAAGTTTATTTACCTGAATAAGCTCTGCCCAACAGGCTAAATTAACTAATCTAACAGGAGCTTGTAAAAGAGCCAAAGATCAAAGAGCCAATATTTATACTGATGGTTGTTCTACCTTTGGTGTAGCTTATAACTTTGGAATGTTGTGGAAGCAGCAAGCCTTCTTAACTTCTTCAGGGAAGTTAAGAACGGAAAACAGGTTTGAGAACTTAAATTAGATGTCATACAGCAACAGAAACAATTGGCAATTATTAAAATTCCAGGACATTCTAAAGTCATCACCACAGAAGCAGAAGAAAATTTAGCTGATACTGCAGCTAGACTGGCAGCAATAAATAGCGAAATTATCCAGGCTTGAGAATGTTTCTTCTCCCTATTAAATCAATAAAAGACTCTTTTACAGTTCCAATGGACAGCTGCAGAAAAAGAAAATATGGCAACAAAAGGGAAACCTTTGACCCAAACAGATAAAGCTTAGCATGTTCATGAGCTAAAGCATTGGGGTCTTGGAAAGATGGTTTCATGGAATAAAGACTATTATTAGAAACCTCCTACTGTACCTCATAAGGGGTATAGCAGATGTTCTTTCTGTCCAAAATATAACCCTGGAAAATCACTCCATAGGTCCCATGGACAGTTCCCGTTTCCTTTAGATCCATTTGCAGTATGGTAATTGGATTTTATCTAAATGCCACCATCTCAAGGATACACATATGTATTAGTCATGATTTGTATGTTGTCTCACCGGGTTGAGACATTCCCTTGCAGGAGAGCAACAGCCTTAATGGTAGGGAAGTTGTTTAAAATAATAATAAATGATCCTCAATTAGAGAATTTTCTGTGAGTTACATAGTAATTGAGAAACTCATTTCACTGGGCCAATAATATAATCTATTTGTAATATTTGGCTTACTTTACAGCATTTTCATTGTGCTCATCACCCCAATCCTCTGGATTGGTGGAATGTACAAATGGTAAATTAAAACTCAACTAGGTAAATTTTCAGGAGCTTTTGATCTCCTCTGGCCAAAAGCTCTCCATATAATGCTTCTCAACCTGAGATATTCCTTTGTCGTAAATACAGGCTTTCTCCTCATTAGTCATGGTTCACATTATGTGAAGGGACATATGAACCAACCTTACTAAAAGGAGACATTCTACGTTATTATCAAGGACTTATAAATTATCTTAAAGAAATTAATTACTGATTCACTTCAATGTGCTCCTGGGAGACAAAGACTTCAAAGACCATGACTCACAACCAGGAAATTTTGTCCACTGGACAAAACATCAACTAAAGACTCTCCAACCTTGTCATAAGGACCCATCAATGGATATCAAAGACTCCTAACAATGAGAGGACGCTGACATCACGGACAGACAGCTAACCCAAGACATCAAGAAGGCCTGTATACCTACGTAATTGATATTGAACTTAAAATAGCCATTTGTTTGATTGTCTTTACCTGCCTGCTAGTAACATTAGTAATAATAATAGTTATACTTGTTCTTTAGGCTTTTCTCAAACCCTGTACTTATATAACCACTGTTAATAATTGCTAAAGGCATATAAAATAACTAACTTCTTTATTATCAGTAATATTGTGTTTATGGTTTTGAAATTTAGAAGGAATTTTATTATAGAAGGAAAAAAAGGGATGTGTGTGTATTTTTGAAAAAAGTTAAAAGAAAGTAGTTTGCCCTTAGTAAGTTGATTATTTCTGAATGAGGAAAAGGAGACAAACTGAGAAGGATGAGTAAAGTTGTAGAAGGTTAGTGGAAAAGAAATACTGATAAAGGAATTTTATATATATATAAAAATTAGAACCCCATTATGCTTAACCCCTAGCTCAACAAAGACCACTAACTATTAATTCAGATAGAAGTTGAAGTGGATGTATGTATTTTTTTAAATGGCCCTCTATAATGGCTGCTGAGAAACAGGAAATTTATTCATGAAACTCTTACTGTCCTGGCCTCTAGAAATTTTTAGGTACTAATTGTAATTTACACCACTGTGTTCTTACAGCCTTGGCCCCTATTTAACCTTAAAGTTACAGTTCCCAGTTATACAACTAGCAGAAATCAGATTAATGAATGACACTTGAATGCTTCCAATGTAAACTAGATAGGCCATATTAAATAAAAAAGGTGAATGGTTCTGTCCCCAATCTATATGGAATTCTGAGTTCACCGAATCCTGGCCTATCAGTATCCCCCCCAACCAACAACAATATATGGTGTATGGGAAGGGAACGTTTCTTATTGGGAAGGGTTAGAAAATTCTTGTTATACTAATTAATTTCTATTGCAACGACACCAGGTTTACTGTAAATGCTATGGGAGTATGGTGTAATACTAAAATAATAGGCCTGAGGCTAATAAAACCCATGATAATATTGATACTGAAAATCCAGTGTATTGGGAAATTGAACATAATCCTCCCCATGAAGTCATTTCTATGGAAAGTAATTAGCCATAAGAAAAATTAGAACTTCTAGATCATAAAATAACAGAGTCTTCATTTATCTGGCCTAATTTATCATAAGGTACAAATAATATCAAAAGCAGACAATGGGGGAGAGAAACATATTAACTTAATAAAAAGTTATGATAATACACGTAAAGACTTCTTTGGTTGGCTAGGATGTTTGCTTCCCTCCGACTCATATTTGTCTAACAGACATTTTCTGCTCCTCATTGGTGTTACTGGTTTAATACTATTGCTCTTGGTCCTAGTTTGTACATGTTATACTGGATACGAAAAGTAACGTTAAGACAGACAGAGGAAAAAACTTGGATCATGATAGCTCAAAGATTAAAAATGATCCAGAATATATTTAATGAAGACATATAGGATCTGACTGTCTCCTATTTGCTCACATTTTCTTTTAAATACAAATAAATAATTTGGCCTTGACTGCCATCTAGGGTTATGGTCTTACCCCATCCCCAATGGTCCAACATTCAGCAAGATAAATGCTGACACTGTGACTTCCTACGAATGAGCCTTCCTAGCGCCGCGGGACCACACTATCCAACCAAAAGGTTGGTCATCAGTGCATCCTTCAGATTGATTTATGACCAAAAGGGGAACTGTGGACGTAAAAGGGGCCACATATTAACCTGACAAGGTCTGGAGACTGAAAATATAACCACATAAGATGGCATGAGCATAAAAAAATTCATAACTAAGGTGGGCCATGGAGGGAAGTCACATCTTTAGCCTGAAGCTTCCTTCATAAAGTCAATCTTCACCTTAAGTGAGCCTGTCTATTGTCTTTTTGCATCTAGGATAAGATAGATGCCCTTGGAATGTCAGTCATCCCTTTTTCCAGACCAGAGCAGGAAACTACAGAATCCCTCCTCATTATTCTTGTCCCTTGATTACCATCTTTGCGTGCTGTAAAAAGCGAACTGTTAGCTATCCTGCACCACCTATGTGAGAGAAATATCTGTCTCTCCAATATACTTTTATCCAATCCCAGATATTTCCCCACTTGCTTTCTCCCACCCCTTAATCTGTCACCAGTGGATTTTACGTAACCCTCTTTCTTTGATTCTATGTATAAAATAAGCTGCAAACCGCCATGTTGTGGAGCATTTTCTCAATCTGTTGAGATTTTGCTTCCCGGGAATAGTCGTCAGTTTGGCTCAAATAAACTCTTATAAGCTTTCTCTTAGGCAGGATGTTTTTTGTTTGTTTGTTTTTTTTAAAGATTTTTTTTTTAATTGGGGAATTGGGGGGTGGGAACAGCGCTGGGGAATTGGGGGAAGGGGAACAGACAAGTTGCTGTCGTTTTTGTTCTTCAGTCTAGCTGTGGAGGACATTGCCTCACTGGCCCAATTTGGCACCATCATTGCGCTCTTCCCGGGCGAGGCAGATCAGTCGCCAGCCTCTGGACAGCCGCTCACGCTGGCTGCTGGCTACACACGGTAGCCCATGGCAACCCACCTGCTGTCGCCCCAGCGACTCAGGGCAGCCCAGCTCCAGGTCCAGCTGTTGTTCAGCATCTTAGCTGTAGGGGGCAGTGTCACTGGCCCTCTTGTGGGATCCGAACAGGGGCCCTCTGGCATCCCAAGCCAGCTCTTAACCAACACGCCACTCGGCTGGCCCACATGGTATTTACATTTAAATTAAGTAACAATTTCAATTTGTAGCCTATTTCTTGCACTCACATGCAGCCGGTGGCCACCAGATTGGACAGAACACATATGGGACATTTCCATCACTGCAGAAAAGTCTGCTGGACAGTGCTGTTATGGATGAAAACATGGGAGATTTTCCCAACCTTGGGGTGGGCAAATATTTCTCAGGCTACAGCAAGCAATGAAAGGCAAAATGGACACGCTGCACTTCATCAAAATTAAATCCTTATGCTCTTCAAGAGGCACCATTAAGCCAACAAGACAATCCACACCTAGGAGAAAATATTCAGATTCCATGCATCTAACACAGGACTCCTACTCACAATACATAAACAACCTTCACAACTCACGATTCAATATTCAAAATACGCATGAGACTTGAACAGACTCATAACAAAGATATACGAATGACTAATAGGCACTGACCTCTGCGGACTGAGGACTATGGGTTCACAGCCGAGGGCCCAGCACAAAGATCGGAGGGTTGGTTAGGTCTGTGGCAGGCGCAGCCTTCGCCCCTGGGCGGCCTCACCTAGCCTCCGCGCTTGCGTTCTGCGCAGGCGCGGTAAGTCCTCACGTTTTCGCAGGTGCAGGACGTTGTCTGCATGTGGGTAGGCTGTCCCAGCCCTCAGACTGCAGTGCTGCATCAGTCCTAACCATGCCATCCGTTTTTTACTGTATTTCTTGGTCAAGTCATCCAGAGCATTCAGTATGCCATATTTTTTTGTTTTGAGAAACTATCTTTTGGGTAAAAAGAAAAAAATCAAGTTTTATTTGCTTTTCAAGTAAAATAATGAATTTCTGCTTTTCTCATTTCATTCTTCTCTACTTTCTTTGTCCATTTTGTTCCTTTTCTGTTCTAGTTTCTGCGTGAACTGCTATGTTTCTTTAATTTTAATAATAAAACTAGAAATTAGTTTTAAAAACCTCATTCCTTCCTGCTCTCTCCAAAATGCTCAAGGCCACCCGCCAGGCCCCATTGCACGGGCCCTCCTTTCGGAGGTGGGCTCTCTCCCTGAGTTAGAGGCCTGCTCCTCCAGACAGAGTCTGTGTGGTTGGGCCAGGGCTGCCTGCTGGGAGCCGGAGTCTACCTCAGGCCGCCCTGGAGCCTGGAGAGCTTCTGTGGCCTCCCCGTGAGGCTAAAGGAGCTGCGACAGCTGCATTCAAACCGGGCACAGGTTCTGTCCCTTCAGTTTGCTGAGTGGAGCCTGCGGGTGGTCGGGCTCCCACCTGCTTGTGGAGAAGCCAGAACAGGCGGAGAACACAGCAGCTTCCTGCCAGGGACCCTGCTGCCTCCTCAGCTGCCTTACCTCCGAGCCACCCCAGGCCCCACTTAGGACCCTTCTGGAAGGTCTCAGGGCGGTCCAGGGATGGGGCGGCAGGTTGTCACTCATGTACAGGGTGCTGGGCTGGATTCCTGGAGGGCTCTGACAGGCACCCCACAATCCTCACCCAGCCACGGTGGGCCCGCTGAGCATGGGCTCCCACCATCTGGACAGAAGATGACCAGGCCTGTTCCCTAACATGGCCAGACCATGGGCCGGAATGGCTCTGGCCGTGGGTGCCTGGTGGCCAAGCCCCTTTGTGCCTGCTTTTCCAGCGGTGTGAGGGTGTAGGGGACACTTCTGAGGTCATGAGGCCAGGCTCCGGTTCTCCCCTTCCCAGCGGAGAAAAGGGGAGATCAGCGGGGGCACTTGAGGGCTCCTCACAATTCAAGCCCAGGAGTCGCAGCCTGGGCACCCCCCAACCTCCCTGGTCATGCCCCAACCTGCAGGCAGCCTGGATGATGGAGCTCACTGTCCAGTGACCCGGAGGCCAGTGCTCCTTAAAGGGCTCGCTGCAGCACACACAGGCCCAGTCCAGAGGAGGGGGCCGGCTGTGGAGAGGTGGGAGGGCCACTGGCAGGGACTGTGGGTACCCACACACCGACCAGCGGTTCTTTCCTGGGAGGGTCCCACAGGCTGGCCTCCCCTTCTGCTCTGTCCAGCCAGACCTCACGATCATCTCTTTGTCTTTGTGCCCCTCCCGCCTCTTTATGTTCCCCCCGCAATGTGTGAGGCCTGGGTCCTGCCCCTACACAGTGGTCAGGGTAGAGTGACCACAGGGCCCTTCCTGTGTGCTGCACACACATTGGGCTTTTGGCCCCCAGGGCCTCTCTGGAATGGCTGGTGGCCAGCGACCCCTTCTCCCTGATCCTCTCCCTGCACACGGCCTGCAGTGACCCCACTACCTGCTGGGTAGTGCAGCCTGGGGCCTGCACCTGCTTCTCTCCCCATTGGCTTTCCTTGCTGAACCCCCGCTACTCCCTCCCCCCCCCCATCCCCTCAGCTTCCTGCCTCCTCGTACAGAGCCTGGCTGGATCCTGCACAGTCCTGGGGGGGGAGGGGACAGGGGTACGGGGAAGCACCAGTGTGGCCCAGACACTGGGCGCATGCGGGGTGGGGAGCTTGCTGTCTATGACCCCAAGAGCAGGCATCTGTGCCTGGCTGGAGTCCCGAGGCAGCCACCGGACTCACCAGACCAAATGTGGGTCAGGGTGAGGCGCACAGGCTGCTGCTGCTGCGTGGGGGAGGGGGAACTCCGACAAACCCCAGCAGTCCCGTCCTGCCTGGCGCAGTGACCAGTGTCCCTGGCTTGAGCTTGGGAGTAAGCCAGGAATAGGTTTTAAAATGAGACTAAAAGAAAAAGCACATGAACTTCTTGCTCAGGATGGCATGGGGGGCAGGGCTGCCGCAGGGGTCAAGGGGCTGGCACTTGTCCAAGGGGCGGCACTGCTGGGGTGGGGGCGGGGAATGTCTCTCTCCATATCTGTCTCAGAGGGTTCTGGGACGTCCACGAGCTGTGACCAGGGCACCGCGTGGGTAGGCGCGAGGGGGACTGGGAAGGGGCGGTTCAGTGGGGGCTGCGGCCGGTTGAGGGTGGTCCAGTGGAGGGGGTCACGGGAGGGGGCGGCCCAGCGGGGACTCCAGGAGGGG
>NW_017732095.1:37579-58814 GCF_001890085.2 Hipposideros armiger | reverse complement strand
GTCAGGGGAGGAGGGGGGGGCCGCAGAGCATTGTGGGTGTTGTGGTGCGCGCCCTGGCGCGAGCACCTGGCGGAGCCGGGTCCTGTCCTCCGCCGCCAAGGTAATTGGCCTGCGGGCCGGGAATGTGGGGTCGCGAGCCCGGGATTGCAGGTCTGGGGGACCTTGGGGAGAATGCGTGGGGCGCGGGTTCCGTGCCTCCGAGGTGGAATGCAGAGGGATGCGGCCCTGAGGCGTGGATGAATGTAGAGGGCGCGGACTGTGTCTCAGGGGTGAATGCAAAGGGCGGGTCACGGGGCTGCGTGCTGGGCGCCCTGAGCGCATGGTGACATGTACCGGTTCCCGCCAGCGCGGCCGGGGCCCCACACGCAGCCCCCACCTCCGCCTCTGCCCACGTGGGGACCCCGTGCTCGCCCAGGCAGCTTGCTGCCGCATCTCTGCCCTCTGCTGGGGCGCCTACGCTCTGCACCTCGTGACGGGGCGGGCTCACCTCTCGGTCGCCCCCCTGCTGGGTCTGGCTGCTAGCGGAGAAGGAAAGGGTGAGGGCGCGAAAAATTCAAGCTTTGGGGGTGGCGCCACCGGAAGTCTCAGGCGGGTCCTTGCTGACCTGGCTGACCACGCCTTCCGGCGGGGAGGTGGGATTCCCGCGTTCTTAGCCCTTGACGGGATTGTCATGGCGACTCGGGGTGGAGTTTTCTCCTGCAATATTCATACTGTTACAATCCTATACGATAAGCTGTAGCTGCACGTTTTCTTAAGAATGATCTCATGTCCTCTCCTTTGTCTCGCCTCGCATCTTCCTGTGTTTCCTCCCTCTGCTCTCTCCCTGTAGCCCTGTTCTTTCTGCTTACAACCTGTGGGTCGCGACCCCTTTGGGGATCAAAGGACCCTTTCACAGGGGTCACCTAAGACCATCGGAAAACAAAAAGATATTTATATTATGATTCATAACAGTAGCAAAATTACAGTTATAGAGTAGCAACGAAAATCATTTTATGGTTGGGGTCACCACAACATGAAGAACTGTATTAAGGGGTCGCAGCATTAGGAAGGTTGAGAATTGCTGGCTTATGGTAACAGGGTAACACAGCTAGTTGGTGCTGTGAGTGTCGCCCCTAGCCGTGAGTGTTGCCCGGACCCTTCTCTGGTGCCTCCTCGGGTTGGGGCAGAACTGCTTGGACACCGGAGGCACTCTGGCACGTTGCTGCAATTGAGCATGCTGGAGCTCTGCACATGCGTCGCTTGGGCAGGAAAGGGGGGGAGAGCCCCGCCCACCCATGCGCAGGTGTGGTCCCTGATGCCCTGCTTGTCCCATACCCTGGGTTGCTGACTTCCTGCACGTCTGGACCTCTGTAAGTGCCGGAGCAGCTCTTGGCACGGTTGGCACTGTGCGCCCTGGAGGCTGTCAGAGACCCAGGCAGTGTGCCGGCAGGCCTTTTCAACACGTGTACTATCCCCGAGGGTACTGGCTACTTCCCTGTGTGAAGCGCTTGTCCTGGAGAGTCAGCGGAGTGGCTCAGGCGCATTCTATGCGTCCACATAACAGGGTGTCCAGTCCCAGCATGCCTGGTCTCAGGATACTGGTTAGAATCTGAGCTGGCTCAGAAATCTAGACTACACCTAAAGAAGCTGTTTTCAAGGCCGCGCAAAGTGCAGGTGGGATACAGTTCTTGCAGCCGCCTGCTGGGCGCCCTGCCCCCAAGGGAAACTAGAGGGCCCCTGCAGCCCAGACCAAATCGGCAGAACCAGGGCCTCTGGCCCAACAGAATGGCCTCCCTCTGCAGGTCTGGCAGCCCAGTGCCCAGGCCCCAAGGTTCCTCCCTTGTGTCACCCGCTGCCTCCCTTGGCTGGACTGCATCCCTCCACCTTCACGCCCCCCTGCATTGGCACTACTATCGCTTCCTTTCAGAGGGGCCTTGGTGGGTGCTTGGTACTGGGCAGAGATGACCAACACCTCCAGGTGTCTTAAACTTGTGAGTTGGTTGTCTACAGCAGTGGTGGCCAGAGGGTTATTTTACTCTTTGGAACACAGCTCTGTCATGTGATCTGGGGGGAAGGGTGCAAAGGTTTTTTTCTTTTTCACTATCAGGTGTTTTTAAAATGTAAGGAACCTCCCTGGTTAACCTGTGAGAGTAGTAGCTGGTGTAAAACACAAAATGAGAGAGGTGCTGTTTGCTTTTGTTTTGATCTTGGGTTCCAGGTGCTGCTGGGAGGAGAGCAGCTGTTGCCCCAAACTCCCCCAGGGCAGGTGCAGAAAGTGGGGGGTGCTGTGAGAGCCTTCTGAAGGCAGGCGTGCAGGCCCTCAGGGAGGCCGCCCCGTGACCCTCCGGCTGATTGCCCTGAAGAGGCCTGAAAGTACATGGAGCTGAGCTGGGGTCAGGACACATGGGGTCCAGGCCAGGCCTGCCACCCACTGGCCCTGAGTTCGGGCACCTCACTTGCCTTCTGTGCCCTTTTCTGCACTGTGAGCATGTGACGGGGTCCCCATCCTCACCTTCCTGGAGTGGGAGGCTGGGAGGGCCTGTATGTTCAGAAGAGCCGCCTGCTTTCCAGGCAGAGAGGACTTTGAGGCTTCGCTGGGGCAGTTGACTGCCTGCCAGTGTTGGTGATTGCACTCACGTGAGTTGCATAAACAGCCAGGATAAGACTTAAGGCAGATGAACCCCACCCTGGACGGGCGGGGTCCGGCCTGGCGTCTGCGTCAGCTCTTTTCTTTGGACCTCAGTCCCCACACAGGTGGCCATTCCTCCTGGATGCTGAGTAATGGCCTGAGGCCTCCCGTGGTGCCGGGCTGGAGTCTGCTCTGTGAACATGCTTTGGCCCTGCGGTGCTCCACAAGTTTTCCATTGCGGCTAGTGTTAAAAATGGATAAGACCCTGGAATTTTGGCCTCTGCCCCTGTGTGGCCGCCAGTGCTCCTGGTATACGGCCCTGCCTTCCCCCATAACCCCGTCCTGCGGGGTCACCCTGTCGTCCAGCCCTCAGCCTGTTTCAGAAGTTTTTGAAGGGGTGTGCACAACAGTGCCAGCATAGTGTGGGCAGTGCACACGGGAGAGAGGCACATTCCAGAGTGGACACGAGCCTCGAGTCCCCAGGGCATCCCTTTAGTTCAGAGAAGTGTAATCCCTGGCCGCCCCACATGGCGGTCTTGCCCAGGCTTGCAGGGCTAGCTCCTGGTATGTAACTCAGGAGGAAGGCGGGGGACCGTGGTATTTATGTGGCGCAGCAGGTTGAGCCCTGCCTGTGCTGGGCAGTGTTCCAGATTGCAGGGCTGGAGCTGGAGGGGCAGCCTGTGAGGCCAGGCACTTGATAGGATCAGCCCTGAGGGTGGGCTGGGAGGGAAGGGGCAGAGCTTGTAGGACTGAGGAGGCAGCTTGGGGGGGCACCAGGAGAGCCCCGGCCCTCCTGCCTGGGTCCCCGGACATCTGCAGACAGTTCCCCCAATTCTCTGAGCTCCACCCATGTTGGGGGCTCCCTGGCCGTCACCTGGGGTGGCTCTTTGCATGTCCATCCTTCTGGGGACTGAGGCTGGTCCACCTGTGTTGTTACCCTGGAGGACTTGGGGCCCATCTGAATGGTGGTTGGGGTGGGGTCTCCCTGCAGCCTGGATACTGGGTGTCCAGGTGGCACAGTCGTCCAGACCAGCCAGGAGTCCTGAGGCAGTGTCTCCCGGGTTTGCTCGGTGCGGCTCAGTCACCTCCTGGTGTGCCTGAGTGACATGTTAAGGTGCAGAGTCCTGGGCCACACCCCAGACCTTCAGATGGCCACCTTGGGCAGGGCCCGGTGCCCATTTCCAGGTGTTCTCACTAGTTTAAGAAGCAGTATCTGTGGGTTTCGGAAGCCACGGGAATGCAGGATGTAGAAATGAAACCAAGTGTGCCTGGCACTGGTGCCTGAGACCTGTGGCACTACCCCAGGACACAGGGTAAGGGAAGTTCCCATCGCTTCTGGAGATGATGCTTTTGGAATAGAAGGGCCAAGTATGTGGTGCTCTCGGGGACCCTGGGCCTAGCTAAGTTCTTGGCTGTTCGCCATGGCCAGGTAGGTGCTCAGCTGAGGGACTGTCCAGTAGCTCTGACGTCGGGGAGCAGTGCATTAGGAGTGGGAAAGTGAACTGAGGGGCTTCCTGGGGCTGGAAAGGGGTGTCGGGGGGGTATGCACCCAAGGTATGGGTGGCTCTTCCTGTGTGTACCCTGAGGCCAGGGGCTGCCCTACCCCCCTATTGTTGAAGGCCAAGGCCCTCCCAGCTGTTTGTGCAAACTGTAGGGGTTTTGGAAAAGCAGGTGGGGGGTCTGTGTGCTCAGGGCAGCTCTTTCCCAGGTGCCTGGGGAGAGGGCCAAGTTTGTGCTCCCCTGCCTGGCTGAGTGTTTCATTTGGCTCCGTAAAATGGCGGGGGGCCATCCCACAACCATGTAACTACTGGGACCCCCATTGCCCCCTCCCTTTGAAATTCTCTGGAATTCCTACAGCTGCCCCTTGTCCCCACCCTGCCTTTCCTTGTGACCCCCACAAAAATAAACATGGGGCCTTAGAAGGCGAGGGAATCCGCCCATCGGGACACAGTCCCTTTGCTGAGGCCCTCGGCAGGGCAGAATAATCAGCCTGGGATGAAGGCTTCCTCTGCCCTCGGTGGCCCCTGGGGTGTGCTGTCACCTGGCTTCTCGCCTCATCCTGGGAGGACAGGGAGCACTTCCTGCTCAGATGATCTCTGAGCTGCATGTGGCCAAGTGCAGGGGACTGGGGGGGCTTTTCCGTAGCATCCAGGCTGCCGGTCCCACATCGGAGGAAGTTTTTGTGCCCCAAGCCCAGGCCGTCGAGTCGCCCTCCCAGGATAGGCCGTGCGGGACGGAGCCCAGAGCCGCCCCAGCATCTAACCCCAGCCCCCCTCTGCATTCAGGCCGTCCCCACCATGTCTCAGCCATGGGGAGGTGGGCTCTTTCTCATTCTCTCCGTGTCTGCTTAGCGTGGGTGCCTTCCTTCACCTGACACAATTTGCATGGCAGCTTGCTTTTTGACTCACTTAAAAGGAGCTTTAGATCAGTGCCTTCATGGGCAGCCAGGTCATGTGGCATCTAGAAACGGCGTAACTATTCGGATGAACAAACCATTGACTGCCCCTCTGTCAGCAGGGGTGATGGGCGGGCAAGGAAAAGTGCTGTCGGAGGCTTCTGGGCAGAACCGGAAAGCCCTGTAGCTGGTGCTGCTCCTGGCGCCACCCAAAGTGCCCCCGGGTGAGGCCGAGGCTCAAGGTCTGGGCCTGTGTCCCCTGCGGCCCCTCCCCTCACTGGGTCCGCCCTGCGCGGGCTCCTGTTTTCCCTTGTGTCTCCTTGTCTGCTCCAGGCTTTATCTGCAAAGCCCATCTGTCTGTCTCCCGGTCTTGTTCATGAAGTCCCCCAGAGGCCGACGGGATGGCCAGAGTAGGCTGTCCCTGAGACCTGTCCTGGGGAGGGGCGTGTGCCCACCCAGCAGCCGCAGCCGCTTCTGTGAGCGCTTGAAATGAGCCTGGGAGGCACAGGACACCCGATTTTAAATTGCATTTAGTTTTAGTTAATCACAAGGCTGGTGGCTGCCGTAAGGGACGGTGCAGTCATAGGGACTCCTAGAGGTGGTGACAGCCTGGTCTGGGTGGACCTGGCACCGGATTCTTACCAGCTCCAGGTTGAGGGAATGGGGCTGAGGTCTCCATGTGGGGTCCTGACTGAGAAGCGGTCTGGGGAGCGGGGGAGGTATCTGTGGGCCGTTGGCTGAGCTGCCCTGACTCGGCTTTTCCTCCCAGGGTCCACGAGGGGCCTGGGCAGCATGGTGCCCTCCGGCCAGGCGGTGGAGAAGCCGGTGACCCCGGAGCCGGAGCTGAAGTCCTGGCGGTTCCTGGTGTCCTTCCTCTGCTTCTACGGCTTCATGGCCCAGATGCGGCCCGGGGAGAGTTTCATCACGCCCTACCTCCTGGGCCCGGAGAAAAACTTCACGCGGAAGCAGGCAAGTGCGCACAGTATGGGCAGGGCGCCCCAAAGGGAAACAGGGAGGCTGCAGAGCTCAGGCAGCCACGTGGTGTCCTGGGCCCTGCCCCGTCCCTGTCCCCCCGGGGGTGCTGAGAGGCCCCTTATTTTGTAACCAGGACACTTGAAGAGCGACAGCAGCCGTAGGGGCTCCATGTAACTGGGTCTCTGAGGGAACAGTGTAGGCTGACGCCCACCTGCCCGACACCAGCTCCCAGCAGAGGCCCAGCAGTCATTTGCCTAACGAGTTTATGGGGGGACCCGCAAGGGGGACAACCTGGCTGGTAAACGTATCACAGAGGTGGGTCCCGGGGGGAGGAGCGTGGGGCAGGCAGGCTCCAGCCCAGGGTTTGCTTCTCCAACTTTCGCTTGTTTCCTTCTCCATAAAATAAAACAATATTTTATTGACACACAGTAAGGGCTCCTGTCCAAGCCATCCACCTGCAGACCCCTGGCCCTACCCCAGAGCTGGCCCCGGCTGCCCACCGAGCCCCCCAGCCTCCGTCTGTTCCTCCAGCATAGCCGACAGCCTCTGTACCCTGTGTTGCTGTCGCTCGACCCTGCTGTGCCCCTTGATGGTCTTGGGAAGCCCTTCCGTCTCCCTTGCCTGGAGCGCGGCCCCTACCCCTTGCAGACCCTAGAATCGTTTAAGTCAAATGGAGCTGCCGTGCAGACAAGGCCTGTCTCCTCGAGGCAGCCAGCTTTAAAATGGAAACGCCCACGTGACTGGCCCACACGAACTCAGAGTCCTGCCCATGTGTGACTGTCTGATCCCACAGCCAGCGCTAACCTCCGGAGCTGGCCATGGCCCAGCTGAGGCCTGGGGTGGGGGCTCGGATGTCTTCTGTCCCCCCGACCCTCCCGGGGCTCTCTGAGTAGCCAGTCCGACGTCCCTCCCTCACTGATCAGCAGAGGGCTCTCCTTCCTTAGAGCAACGTTCTGACCTGACAGGGGCTGTCGTCTGCTGTGCAGATTACTTGGGTGATCATCCTGTGTGTCGCCGTCTGTTAAGAAACAGGGAAATCTCCACAGCAGAGAAGTTGTAAGTCCCATCCGCCTGCCCTCTGGGTGCAGATTAACTGATTACATAGTAAGATCCAGAAATTAAGCCATTCCACTAAGCTTGGATATCGTCGGAGGGATGGCAGGCTTGTGTCTGGAAAGTGAGGGCACGTGAGCAGGTCTGCCGGGCCTGGCTTGGGACATTACCCCCATGGACTAAGGACTGTAGGGGATCAAACCAGAGGTCACCCAGTGCCTCTGCTCCAGTTTGTCATCCCTGCGGGGAAGGCTGCTGTGACTACAGTGCCCTCTCGCCTTGTCACTCTCTGCCCATCTGATAGCTGCTGGGTTGCATTTCCTCGGTTGATGCCGCGGTGTTTCCTGGCCTCCCCGAGCCGTCCACCGGGCTGTGCCTTCTCAGACCTTGGGGTTCCCTGGTGCTTGTGTGGGTCACACGTTGCTTCCTGCAGGCTGGTGTCCTTCTGTGCTGGGTCTTCCAGATTTCTCTCAGCCACATTTCCCTTCCTGCTTTAGCCCTTCCCTGATGTGTGACGCCCAGGCCGGTTCAAGGCCTGAGGGTTCTCTGCACCTGAGGTCAAGTCCTGCAGCCCCTGGCCCATGGACTGTGGCTGACACCTCCTGTCACTGGCAGGACCTCGGGCCCCTCCTCCGTGCAGTCCCTGTCCTGTCCATCCAGTCTAGTCAGGGGTCTCAATGCCTGTCCAGGTGCTGCCAGGTATTGGCTATTGATGCCTCTTCCTCTTGGATTTCGTCACCTGTGGCCCAGCCCTGCCCTGTTCCCCTCATCCCACTGGTCCTCAGAACCCACCATCCCCCATCCTGGCGCCTGTCCCTCCCGCAGGCCCCACCCCCAGCTTGTCCTGGCTGCCTTGGGCCCCAGCCGAGCCTCCTCACTCTCCCCGCTTCAGAGAAGCGGCCCGGAAGCCCCTGGATTTAGATCTGAGCATAGCTCCCGTGCTCTCATGCCCTCTGCCGGCCAGCCTGGACCTGGCCATCCAAACACTGAGGTGCTGTGATCACGCCCAGGACCTCGGCTCGGGCTAGTCGGAGGCTGACTTCGTGCAGGTGCCCGGTCACTTGACAGACACCCCTGCCCCCGGGCCTTCATGGGTGCCCACTCCCCAGCACCTTCCAGGTGTAATGTGGTTGGCCTCCCCTCCCTGTTTGCCAGCGGGAGGACCAGAGCTGCAGTGGGGAAGGGGAGGAGATGGAGGTGGGGAGGTGGGGAGGGGAAAGACCAGGTGGTCCTTTGCTGCTCCGACCCCACCCTGCCCCTTGGGCTCTGACAGCTAGCCGCCCCCCCCCAACATACACACACACACACACTTCTGAGCAAGCCCTCTGTCAAGAGGTCTCATCAAGGAGGGGCTGTTTGATGCTCCCAGGATTTTCCAAAACCACAGTCCGTGGCTCTCTGTGACCCAGCGCAGGTGATTCAGCCCCCGCGGCGGGTGAACCTGCAGTAAACGTCCTGGAATGTCTGGGGGGCTTTCAGTGCTCCATGTTGCAGGGACCACAGCCTTTGGGGTCAGCCTTGGTTTCCCATGGGCGTGTGGGTTCAGGAGGCTGCCAGGCAGGGAGCTGTGGTCGGGGTCTTTCCCCAGTCTCCCTCCAAACCTATGGAGGCTTGTTGGCGTGCGTGTCAGTTGGGGTCCTGAGCAGACTTGGACATGCTGCGCCGTGAGCAGGTGCCCGGGCTGGAGAAACCATGGGTGAACTGCTTGGAGCGCGGGGGTCCAACCAGCCTCCTAGCAGCTGGTAAGCGGCGGATGGGGCAGGGCCCCGCACGCTGACCAGGGCTCGACTCTGGCCCGCGGTCTGTGCAGTGGGGCCTTGGAGCTGGCTGGCCTGGCGGGGGCAAGGGCCACCTGCACTGATGTTAGTGGGCAGTCAGGCCTGAGTGAGGGTTAGGGCCCTGAGTCAGGGCACCGAGGGAGGCCACATCCTCTTCATGTTCACTAAGGCCAGCAGCTCACCTGGTGCCCACCTGGCTGGATCTGAGCCATGGCTGGGGCCCCTGGGTGGGGCCAGGTGGGGTCTGGTGCAGCCACCAGACCTGGGCCTCGGGAGACTCTTCTTCAAGCACAGGAGCCTTTCATGTCCACCCCAGGAAGCGGGCAAGGCCAGGGACTTGGGCCTCACAAGGCTGGGGCCTCTCTTGCAGGTGGGCCCAGGACAGACCCTCCCTGGGCAGCCAGGGGGACGTTTGGCTCTCGCTCTGGGTGAGCCTGCAGTGGTGCCCTGGGCCCCTCTCCCCGTCTGTTCCCTCGTCCCTGTCCTTTCCTCTCTGTTCCTTGTCCTCGTGTTGTATGTGAACTCACCTGTTGTTACCTTTCTGCCATGTTTATCTGAGTCTCATTTTTGCCCGTCCTCCCATGACTGAGGCAGCCTGTATTAGTGAGCGTATGTTGGTTACAGCTCTATTTTCCTTACTGTTAGATTCAAGGTGAAATCAAATCATGTTTTTATTCTATTAATAACAGGTAAACCTAGACCTGCGTGACCCAGCATGTCGCTGGGGATTATTTTCGTGGTTCTCACTCAGCCACGTGTGTGTGTCAGCGCCCTGCCGCTGTGACAAGCACACCTGTGGGCCAGGGCGCCACTGGGGTGGAGGGAGGTTCGGGGGTCTCCGTGTGTCTCTCTCCCCCAGAAGCCCTGGACAGTCCTGACAGCGGGACGTTTTTAGGGGCCAGCGCTCTTGCATGGTTCTGGGGGGCTGCCACAGGGCACGGCAGTGGCCGCGGCGCGCAGCCAGCTGGAGTCACCAGTCCGCTGTCCTGCAGGTCACCAACGAGATCATCCCGGTGCTGTCCTACTCGTACATGGTGGTGCTGGTGCCCATCTTCCTGCTGACGGACTACCTGCGCTACAAGCCGGTGCTGGTGCTCCAGGGCCTGAGCTACGTGTCCGTGTGGCTGCTGCTCCTGCTGGGCACGTCGGTCCTGCACATGCAGTTCCTGGAGTTCTTCTACAGCGTCACCATGGCCTCCCGCATCGCCTACTCCTCCTACATCTTTTCGCTCGTGCGGCCCGCGCGCTACCAGCGCATGGCCGGCTACTCGCGGGCGGCCGTGCTGCTGGGCGTCTTCAGCAGCTCGGTGCTGGGCCAGCTGCTCGTCACCGTGGGCGGCATCTCCTTCACCCTGCTCAACTACATCTCGCTGGGCTTCCTCCTCTTCAGCCTGGTCCTCGCGCTCTTCCTGAAGCGCCCGAAGCGCAGCCTCTTCTTCAACCGCAGCGAGCCCGTGAGCAGCGGGGCCTCGCCCTCCGAGGTGGACCACATGCACCCGGGCCCCGGGGCGCCCGCCCGCCGGAAGCTCGGCGCAGCGCCCGCGGCCTGGCGGGACTGGGTCCTCGCGCGCATGCTCCGCGAGCTGGGTTCCAACCTGCGCGTGCCGCAGCTGCGCCTCTGGACCCTCTGGTGGGTCTTCAACTCGACCGGCTACTACCTCATCATATACTACGTGCACATCCTGTGGACCGTGATCCAGCCCACCACAAGCTCCACCGCCGTCTACAACGGCGGGGCGGACGCCCTCTCCACGCTGCTAAGTAGGCCGGCGCCCCGCCTCCTGCCCGTGGCCCCGCCCCTGCCCGTGGCCCCGCCTCCGGCCCCGCCCACCCCGCTCCAGCCCGCCTTCCGCCGGTGAGGATGCGGCAGTGACTGGCCCTGTCTCCCCAGGTGCCATCGCTGCCTTCGCCGCGGGCTTTGTGGACATCCGCTGGGCCCTGTGGGCGAAGCTGGTCATCGCGGTCGTGACGGCGGCCCAGGCCGGGCTGGTCTTCCTCTTGTACAGCACGAAGAACATCTGGCTGTGCTACTTGGCCTTTGTGCTCTTCCGCGGCTTCTACCAGTTCCTCGTGCCCATCGCCACGTGAGTTGGGGCGTGCAGGGTGGATACTGGCTCCCGGCCCAGGGCCTGGTGGACAGCAGGTCTCTGGAGGGCCACGCACTGCTCTCCTTTGGGGTGGGGACGGGCGGGGGACGGTGTGGAGTAAGAGGCTCCCAGAACGTCGGGGGGTAGAAGGGGTGTGTGCCAGGCAGTGGGAGGCCCAGAGAACCCTGCCTTATCCAGGGGCCCAATTGTCCCATGGTCCGTGGTGTGACCATCCCAGCCATCTGCCGTGACCTCAAGGCTCAGCAAGGAGCCCCCCTTGTGTGGCATGTCCTCTGTCCCTCCCACTCAGGCCACTTGGCATCACAGGCCTGGCCCTCGAGAGGTCCTTCGTCCCAGCCCGTCTGCCCTTTTCCCAGGCCCCAGGCCCTGCTGCGGCCCCTCTCGGTGGCCCCCATGGCCTTTCTCACCCTCTCTGCTCCCACTGCGGGCAGCAGCGGCTCATGGCCAGGGACCAGGTGTCCCGGCTCACCTTCCCAGGGCCCTCCTCACACCCCCCACACCCTCCTGCACCTGCCCGAGGACATCCTGAGAGCTGCCCACTGGCCTGTCTGCTTCCCAGAACCTTCCCCCACCCACGTCCTGCTTGCCCCTAAGACCCTCTGTGTTTCTTTGAACTGACCTTTCACAAAGCTGCACGGTCACCACACGTGCTCATGCGACACGGCACCCAGTGGGGGCGTCTGTCACCGGCGCCCCTCCCCCGCCCCCGCCGTGGGGCATCTGCTGTCCTGTCCTCACCTGTGTCCGGACATCGTCCCCACCTCGCCTTTCCCTCGGTGTCCTCAGCCTCCTGGCTCGGAGCAGCCGACCCCTGTGGTGTGGCGGCCTGTCCCCTGCGCCGGCTCGCAGGAGCTCCGAGCACCTACACTTCCCTCGCCCCTTGGCCCGCAGCTCCCCGGGCTTTGAGAGCCTGCGTCAAGCCCTGGCCCCTCACAGCCGAGGCTGACCTCGGCCTGCTTTCCCCTTCAGCTTTCAGATCGCGTCTTCGCTCTCTAAAGAGCTTTGTGCCCTGGTCTTCGGTGTCAACACCCTGTTCGCCACCATCCTGAATACCATCATCACCCTCATCGTTTCCGACAAGTGGGGCCTGGGCCTCCCGGTCCACTCGCAGGTCAGTCCCTGTGTCAGGCCCACGTCCTCTGGTGCCCTCCTGACCCACAGGGTCGCCTCCTCCATGGCACCCAGACCACCGATCCACCGAGGGCAAGGGGCATGCACAGGGCGGCCTGGGCACCTCCAGCTGGATGTGCTGGACTTAGTGGGTCGGAGAGGGAGCAGGAAGTGAGAGGCCCTGAACAGGGAGGCGAGGGTCAGGACAGGGTGCCACAAGCCACGATCCGGCCACCGCGGTGCCTGCCTGCTCTGCTCCCTCCTGGGGCCCAGGCTGGGGCTGTAACACTGCCCAGGTCTGGCCATGGCATGGCGTCCAAGTGTGGTCTGGGGATAGGTCACTTCTGGAGGAGGTCTTCCTGGCCCTGGATGTCCCCCACGCTGGCTGACGTCACGGGAAGGATGGAGGTGTGCCGTGAGCCATTTCCCTGTGCCGTCATAGCTCACCGCCCTCATTCAGGTCTCTGCCTGTGATGCCAAGGCCTGTTAGACCTGGGCCCTGGTTCACGAGACAGCTGTTGGTCTTCTTTACAGAGGACAGGTGAACGCAGGGCCGGAGAGCTTGATGTTGGTGTGTGCTGGCTCCTCTCCGGTTTCTCTCCCTTCGCCCAACCCTAGGCAGCTTCTTGGTGCTCCTGAGGAAGAGCTTGAGAACACCTGTCCTCTGTGAGGTGGGGACAGTCACCCGTGTGACTTCTGGTGTCCTCAGCCAAGGCAGGTCCCCTCTGAGCGAGTTGTAGTTAGCCAGAGGACAGGTCAATGGTCAGGACATCTCAGGGGCCCGCCAAGCACAACAGATGTCCCACCAGTGAGGCCCAGGCTGTGTCCCCGCAGGCTAGTCACTGAGGCCCCCAGGTACAACCTTCCGGTTGACCTGTCCTTTTTTGAGAGAGGGGTATTGACATCTCCATCTATAATTATGGATTTGTCCGTTTCTTCTTTTTGTTCCATCATGTGTTTTGCTTCGCCTTTGCAGCTCTTTAGTTTGTTGCATATAAATTTGGGATTGTAGTGTGTCTTGGTGGAGTGAGCCTTTTATCGGGTTAGAATGTCCTTCTCTGTCTCTTTCTTGTCTCTGAATTGTATCTTACCTGATTAATAAACAGGGTACTCCTGCTTTCCTTTGATTAATGTTCATATTATATGTCCTTCTTCATACTTTTATTTTAATCTGACTATATTGTTACATATTTTTGAATTGAGTTTCTTGTAGACAGTTTATGGCTGTCATGTGTTTAATCTAATCAGCTAATCTCTTATAATTCGTGTATTAGTGCATTTATATTTAGTGTAATTGTTGATATGTTAGAGCTTATGTCTGTCATTCCATTTTTTGTTTTCCTTTTATTCTGTTTTTTGTTTGTTTTCTTTATTGTGCCTTCCTATGTGTTGATTGCACATTTTTTTTTTGGATTTTATTTTGGTTTCTCTGTTGTGTTTTTGAGTGTATATCTTGTTAGAGCTTTCTTTGATGATGACTTTATGTATTAAATGGCCAGTTTGAGTGAAGTATAGAAATCTTACCTCCTTTTATGTCACCTTTCCCCCACTGTTTTATAGTACGGTTGTCTTAAGTGTTTCCTCCATATATTGTTGGAGTCAGAAGATAGTGTTATAAGTCTTGCTTTAACCATCAACATTTAGGAAATGAGAAGAGGAAGAAAGTATTCTATTTACCCGATTTTGCCTACTGTGCACTTTCCCCTTCCTGTTGCTCCAGGTTCCTTCTTTTTTTTTGTTTTTTTTTTTTTTTATTGGGGAATTGGGGGGATAGGAACAGTGCTGGGGAATCGGGGGAAGGGGAACAGACAAGTTGCTGTTGTTTTGTTCTTCAATCTAGTTGTGGAGGACGTTGCTTCACTGGCCCAAGTTGGCACCATCATTGCGCTCTTCCCGGGCGAGGCAGATCAGTCGCCGGCTTCTGGACAGCCGCTCACTGTGGCTGCTGGCCACTCACGCTGGCTGCTGGCTACATACGGTAGCCCATGGCAACCCACTGCCGCAGGGGCTGCAGCCTACACTGTCACCAGCAACTCACGGCAGCCCAGCTCCAGGTTGAGCTGTTGTTCAGCATCTTAGCTGTAGAGGGCAGTGTCACTGGCCCTCATATGTGGGATCCGAACCGGGCCCTCTGGCGTCCAAGCCAGCTCTTAACCATCACGCCACTCGGCCGGCCCCTCCAAGGTTCCTTCTTTATCATTTCTTTTCAGCTTACAGAACCTCCTTTAGCCATTATTTTTTATTTCAGGGCAGGTCTGCTTGTAACAAACTCCTCATTTCGTTTTTTCTTCTGGGAAGGCCTTGATTTCATTTCTGAAGGATGCTGCCATTGGATATAGCTTCTGGGCTGACAGTTTTTTCAGCTTGTGAAAAATGTGCCACCTCCTTGGTTTTTTTTGAATGGATACTTTCAAGATTTTTTTTTTCTTTGTCTTTAATTTTCAGGTGTTTGAATATGGGGCGGGCTGTACTCACTACTGCTGGATGAGTCTGCAGGGGTGGAGTTGGGGGTCATTACCACCTGGTGGGAGTGAAAGGCCAGGCTTTCCATGTGCTCTCTGCAGGCTGACCGGTCCAGCTCCTCGTTTGGCCCTTGAGCAACACCATCACTGGGCTGTCCCTGTCCTGATCCTTTGACAGAAAGAACAGCTTCGTTTGGGCTTTTTTCTGCATTTGTTGGCATTTTTGGGTTGCTGGCTTCTTTGGTCCCAATATACCTACTGCAAAAAGGAAAGAAAGCCTGGGACACCTCACATGTCACCAGGATGTGCCTCAGGCTCCGGGGTCCCTGACTAGGCTGACTCCACCTTCAGAAGCTTATGTGTGCTCTGTGCAGCGTCCAGGGTTTTGGTCACACTGGGAAGAATAGGGCAAAGCCATCGACTCCGTCTTCCGGGAGCAAAGACCTCCACAGTTCCCTTCTTGGCTTTGTTGTGAGACAAGCAGGTTTCCTAAAAGGGCCGAGGGCACTGGTGCTGGGAGGGGCTTGGGGAGGGCCTTGAGCTTGGTCTGGCCCACAGACACCCTACCCCCGCCCCCACCTGTCTCCTCGTGGTATTGAGAATCAGAAGGGACATTTCCACAGGCTGAGCATGTGTCCCCTTGCGTCACTACTGTGCAGCTTCACCTGTCACCAGGGTGGCCACAGGCTCAACTCACAGGGGCTGCCTAGGTCCTCGACCCGGCTCCACTGCACACACGGGTGTCCATGAGCCCTCAGCAGTGTGGGAACTCTGCCCCTGGCACCAAGTGCACGTTTGTGGTCACGCACAATGAGCAAAGTACCTGGGGGGACCACAGAGACCACACAAGGGCAGCAAAGTGCCGGGGGTCTACATGAAAGCAGTGGGAGCCCCTCAGGGCAGTGCTCCAGGTGACGAGCAGGGCAGAGGGCAGGCCTTGTGCACTGTGGGAGCTGCTCCTGGGCTGGCCTGACCCCTGGGTGCCCACCCCACCCCTGCAGTGGTCCCCTGGCTGGTGTCCTGGCCTCTGAGCAGGAGGAAGGGCGGGGTCCACAGGGCCTGCCCCCAACTGCTCCCCGCCCTGCTGCCCCTTACCCACCTCCCTGCACCGCTTTCTTCCAGTTCCTCGTCTACTTCATGTACTTCGTGGTGCTCTCCGTTGCCTACTTGGTGGCCGGGCTCAGGGACCTGTGGCACTTCCGGCGGAGCCTCCACCAGCCCCTGCCCCTGTCCCAGGAACTGAGAAGCCCCTTGGAGGAGAAGGCCGCCCAGGCGCTGAGCACGCAGCATGGGGACCTCCGCAGCCTGCAACCCGACGCCCCGCCACTGACCCCAGAGGACATTACATGGACCTCAGCGCCAGCCCCCAGGGAGCAGAGCCAGCAGCCCGAGGCCAAGGCCTGACCCGCCTGAAACCAGAGACAGACTGCCGTTCATCCTCCAACACCCCCTCACTGAGCCTGGGGCCTTCGCATCTTAGATGACATCTCAGACTGTCACGTTCCTGGCAGGCTGCCCGTCCCCTTGGAGCCAGCAAGCTGGGGTCCCCGGCATTGTTGGAATTCCATTGTTCAGATTATGGAACCAATGACCAGTCGGGCCCTGTGTGGTCTGTCCCCGTGACACACGCCTCGAGGGCTGCCTGCCTTAACGAGGGGCACAGCATTGGCCCAAGCCCTGCGCCCCTCAGGATTTGCATTCTGACGGTACCTGTAACCTGCTGGGGACACTCCAGCAGCTGCCGGGCCACTGGGGGCTACTGTGTCCCCTGCCTACATGTGGCTGGTGGTGGGATTCCACATACCCACCAGGCCTTCACCCCCCCTTAGAAGGCAGATCCCACTTGTCCTTGGGGACTGGTGAGGTGGCCCCAGATGCCAGCCCAGGGAACACCAGCCCTGCAGGGTGTCAGGGGCCCTGCAGGGAGGGCGGGTGTAAGAGCCCGGATTCCCAGGGCCCCTGGCTAAACTGATATTTCCAGTGTCTAGGTACTCGCATTTTAAACAACGCTGCATTCCTTTTTATTTTTAAGTGACATAAATGAGAAACCTCATTGGGCTTGTTTCTGTGGGAGAAGCTGGGTGCAAATCCTCAGTCCCCCCCCGCCCTTCCGGAAGTGGGTTTGCACTAACCTACCTCACGGGTCACAGAGGGCCGTTCTCACGCCAGCCTGGAGGACGTGCCACCTGGGTGGAGCTCTGGAAACCAGCCTTGTTGCTGTGAGATATGAGACCTGAAACAAACCATACCACCTGAGTGTGAGGGGCTCATGATTCTGTGCCAGCCTGGGGGGCTGGGGGTGGGGTCCACTGGGCGACCAAGAAAGCGTCCCTGCCCCTGGGCCCAAGCAGGGACCCACACCAGGGCCCACCATGTCCTTGATGCTGCCCGTTCCACACCCCTCCTGTCCTTGGGCAGGGCAGGGCAGGGCAGCTGAGGCGCCTGCACCACCCAGGTCTGAAGTCAAGGCTGCTGATTCCTGGGCAGCCTGTCTGCCCTGTGGCCTGCTGCCCGGCCTCTGCTTCCAGGCCCCCGGAACAGCCTTGCTGTTGCTCCCAGCCGCTCGGCCACCAGGGCCGTGGGAGCATTCCCAGGCAGAAGTAGGCCCTGTTCCCTGCAATGTGCGTAGCCCCTCCGGGTCAGACATCTGGAGCCTGGCTGGCTGCAGCAGCTGGGGGTGCACAGTGCTGGGCATGGATCCCAGGACAGATGCCTGCACAGCCGGGGAGTAAATCTGAGACGGCTGCTGGCCCCCCAGGGAGACCCAAGAGGAGAAGGTCGTTCTCTGGTACATCGTGTACATCTGGTACATCGTGTGCACCTGTGGACCTGCGCACACACCCACAAACAGCCATGTATTTCACACTGCACCTGTGCACCACCATGCTCTGCAGCCTCGGTGGTGAAGGGGTGGGCTCCGAGGACTTGGCTCATAATGGCGACAAACCGGTGCCCGTGCAAATGGGCATTTTTGTTGGGAGCCTACTTGGAACCATATCAGTCACCAGGGTCAGCCCCTCCAGTCCAGATGGTTGGGCTCTGACCCACCACCCCTTCTAGTATGGCTACCAACAGTGACCCCTGCCAGCTCCCCCAGAGATGCCCACATGCACCCCGAAATGTCCCAGGAAGTCCTCCCACAAGGATGGTAACATGGGTTCTGAAGTGCAGGCAGTGGTGAGCTGGGGCGAGCACAGGTGACCTGCTCATGGGCCTGGCCCAGTGCCATCCTGCACCAGCTGCAACCCTCCGCACAGTCTCATCCGGGGGCCCGGAGATCCACTGGGCAGGCCCTATGCTGGCTGTGATGTGTCCTCGTGGGGGGGGGGACACATGGGCGTCCCCTTTGCTTCTGTGGTCTCTGAGCGCCATGGCCTGCAATGGCAACCCCTTGGGTGCTGCCTCAGAAGGAGGCAGTCTGACCAGGGACCTAATGTTCCGGATGGGCTCCTGGGCAAAGCTGGGCAAGTGTGGGATATTGGGGATCCTTACCCTGAAAAAGGAGTGCTCAGCGTGCGGTTGGGGCCTGGGGACGGTGCTGCCATACCCTGGTTCATGGACCCCTCACAACACCCAGCACCCAGCCTTGGGTCTGTGCTGGGTGTGACCTGACAGACCACTTAGGAAGCCAGCATGGGACAGAGGCCCCTCGGGACAGGACTGGAATGGGAGAAAGGGGTGCACAGGCCACCTGCACATATAACATGCAGGGTTCCCCAGGAGCCAGAGTAGGCAGGGGGCGCTGAGCTTGGAAACGGCTCCAGCCAGGGGGGGTTGCTGTGAGGGGCCAAGACAGCTGGTCTCCCCTCGCCCTCAAGGTCTGAGCCATCCTGGGCAGTGGGCCTTCTCTGGGCCAGGTCGGGACAGGGGGAGGGAGGCCGTGGCTGGTCTGCAAGCAGGTCTGGGTTTTGTGCACAAGAAGGGGTTCCAGGCAGGAAGCAGCACCTGCCTGGGGCGACTGTACCGGGGGGCCTGGGGTGCACACCTCCCCAGGGCAGGAATGCTTGAGCTGGCCTTACTGAAACAGAGCTGGGAGCACCCCCTGGTCTGATTCCAGGCAAGAGGGCTCCACAGGCACTGAGGACAGCATCCCGCATGTCCAGGCCCGGCCAGCTGGGGCTTGGGGCAGAGTGGGAGCAGGAGAGAGAGTCTTGGCACCAGGCTTTTGGTTTTAGACTTTTTAAAAAATACTCTTTGGCTTCCTTTTATTTCTGGAGGATTACATGAAATGTGAACCACACAGGAAAGTGTCCCAGCTGGGTCCCCACCCTGGGGTGCCAGCCGACACTCCCTCCTGGCACTGGGGGCTTCTCCACTGCCCCGCCGCCTGGCCTCCTCTCCGGCCGTCTGTCCGTCCGTCCACCCGTCCGAGCACCACGCCAGCACTAGCCCTACTTGGAGGAGGAGGTCATGAAGCTGTTCTCCACGCAGAGGACGATGAAGGCATTGTGACAGCTCGCGGCGTTCTGCCCCAGCAGCCGGCCCTCCAGCAGCGAGGAGGCCTGGCCCGTGGCCGCTGCAGCCTCCGTCCGCCAGGTCTCACAGTAGCTCTCAGTCAGCCGGCGCCCACTGGGGTCTGAGCCATGCCACACGCTCTTCTGGGGCCTACAGGGGACAGCAGCTCTCAGTCACCTGGGCCCTGCTCCTCCGAAGTTGGAGGCCAACTGGGGCAGGAAGGGTGGAGCTTGTAGCTGGATGTGGGGGCCGGTGGAAGGGCCACCCCAGTCACGGCGGCACCACCACCCATGCTGCCGCTGCTTTTGGGGGACACAGACTGGGGAACAGGATCGCTAACCCTGAGGGCTGGTCCTTGGGGGCTGGATGCTTCTCAGTGAGGGTGGGGCCACCCCTTTGAGAGCATGAGTGCTGGGGGGACAGGCACCCCACATCTGGCTAGCAGAGGGACGACGGGTGTGGGCAAGCGGCACGTGTGCCAACATTTGAGGTGCACACGTCCTGACCTGGAAATCCCAAGTTGGGGAATTTGCAGGAGAAATGACTGGCTGTGATGTCCACGTGATGGACAGGGGAGCCGGTGACGATGGCAGGCCGGGTGCTGTCAGCCTCGGCCAGTCTCCCTGACAGGAGGGGCAGGCGCTTGCCCCAGGAGAGCAGCTGGTGAGGGTGTTTCGTACGACACCGCAAAGAACGCTTTTTATCATTCATGCTCTTCTGGGTTTTGTGAGCTTCAAACAGCGAGCACAGATCAGGTATAAGGTCAGAGCGGAGACAGGGAGCCAGGGCCCCGCTGCTGTACTCACTTGGGGGGCACCTACCAGGCAGGGTGCTGCAGGACATCTTTGCCATCAAAGGAGAAGATGCGAGCCCCAGGCTTCAGCTGGCCCTGTGAGCCAGAGAACAGGGCCCCCCAGCTGGGAAACAGCTCCTCATCCTGTGGAGACAAGTGGGGCGTGCTCATTCAAACACCGGCCACCCCGCCACAGCACCCAGAAGGTGAATGATGGGAGAGCCACGGGATGAGCCACGCAAAGGGCACTGGCACAGGGGCCTCCAGCGGTGGCTGTGGCGTGAGGAAGGGCAGCCTGAGGGACATTTCCTGACCCCAGGCCTAACATGGCTGCCGTGGCTGGACAGGCCCATGTGACGCATCGGGGCCCTGGTGGGTTCTCGGGCGTGGCCCTCCAGTGCCCCCCGGCCCCCGGGCCCCTCACGCACCCTGAGATTGACAACGGGCACGGAGGTGCGGTCAGCACGGCGCACGATGCTGTAGAGGTCCTGCAGACGCGAGGACAGGAAGGCGCGGAAGGTGCCCGCCAGCCCCGCGGCTCGCGCCTGCTGGAAGCACTGGAGATCGGCGCCCCGGATGCCGCGGAGGCCGCCAGGCTGCGGCCCATTGAGCGCGGCCAGGTGCAGCTGCGGGGGAGCCGTGGTCAGTGTGCTCAGGCCTGGGTGCCGCTCCCCCACCCCAAATCGACAGTAGGGGTGAGTTGGAGCAGAGGCCGGGCCCGACACCCTGCCCGGGGCTCCTTGGCCCAGGGCGGCAGGGGTATTAGGTGTGCTGGGGGCCTGGGAGCAGGCAGCAGTCTGCTTGGATCAGCCACCCTCCCCAGTCCGTCTCCTGAGCAAATCCCTGTCCTCAGGCCTCGCCAGCCACCGGAAAAGAGGCTCTGCAGGGTCTGTGCCCCAGTGCTGTCAACTCCACGGGCCCGGCTTCTCCAGGACATAAGCACGGACTGACCTCGGAGACGGAGGCGGGCAGCAGAGGGCAGTCCCGGGCCCAGAGAACCCTCCGTGTGAGCTCGGGCTGGTGGGCATGTGGCCCCCGGGGTCACTCACCACCGGCTGGAAGTCCTGGTGGGTGTGGGCAGGAGTGCCAGTGGGGCGGGCCGGCCGGGGGTGCACGTAAGAGCCGTGGTGTGGGACTCCGGGGTAGGGCTGGGGCTCCAGCAGGCGCGGGGGGCTGGCCAGGATGTCGTCTGCCCGCCAGGACCGCGCCGTGGATGGGGCTGGATCCCACCGAGGGCGTGGGTTGCCCTCGTGCAGCTGCACCAGGGGCGGCTGCAAGGCAGCCACTTCATTGTCCTGCAGACCAAGGGTGGACAGCACACGGCACCTGCACCCGTCAGCCCCACAGCGAGGCCCACGCTGCCTCTGGCTCTGCTCTCCTGCCTGGGCCCAGAGGACCCCTTCTCCTGCACCTGGTTCGTGATCTTGGCTGGGAGAGGGCTGCACTGCGGGGGTAAGCTGGAGGTGCCAGGCAGGGGAGGCCAGGGAGGCCGGGGGCG
>NW_017732095.1:21915-37559 GCF_001890085.2 Hipposideros armiger | reverse complement strand
GCCGGGGGGCCTGGCCAGCCCGTTCACACCAATGGCCCTCTGCTCATGAACCCCCGGCTCCATTGCTCTCAGAAGCCGCCTCCCTGCGGTGGGTGGCCCAGGATCCTTGGGCGATCACACGCCCTGATCTCAAGGCCTCCTGGCCGCAGCTAAGACACGGGGCTGGGATCCCCGCAGGCACCTTCGCTCCACTCCCACTGCAGAGGCCACCTCCACCCTGTAAGTCCCAACCCTGGGCCCCCACCCGACGCCCAAGTGCCTTTTTTCCCACAGCACTGAAAGCCAGACACACCACATAATTCACTCCTATTACCTACATCCCTATTACTAGGCACCTATCACCTGTTTATAATATGATTATAGCTCATGTAATTAACTTACATGTATTTATGTAAAATGCTTACATTTATATAATTACGTATTATGCTTCATATAACAAAGTGACAAACCTATTATCTTTACTGCCCACCCCCCCATACAATGTCAGTGGGGGGATGCCTTTGCCTGTTTCATGCACAGCTAGACCTGGTGCCCAGAACAGCGCTCAGCATGTGGGAGGGGCCCGGCTGTGCTGAATGAACGAACGAATGAACGAACGAGAGAGAATGGACTTGCCACGTTCCCTGGGCCACAGGCTGACACAGAACCCCCAACTCACTACTTGACACAGCCTCGTCCTGGGCCACTTGAGGAGTTGTGACTTGTACTCAAAGACCCCCGCAGTGGGACAAAATAGTGACTCAGCCCATCCGTCCACCCAGCCCCCGCCCCTCCGTCCAGAAGGGTCTGACCCTGTGCCCTGCACTCTGGATGAGGAACAACAAACACAAATGGACAGTGGGGACTGAAGGGAGCCCCTGTCCAGCAGGGGTGGCCCCAAGGTCCCAAAGCACCAAGTGTTGCTCTGGCATCCCCCAGGTTTGCCCCCCAGGCTTGGAGACGTGCGTTGCTAGGCTGGCAGCTGTGACGAGAAGAGCACTCCTTACCGTCCCACGTGGGAGTGGCATCCGGGCCTCCAGCTGGAAGAAGACACGGGGTCAGCCCAGCGACCTCTGACTGGCCAGCACCCCCAGCCAGCAGCCCTCCCTCCCGCAGGAGGCCACGTGTCTGCCTGCCCCGTGCCTGGCAGGCCGCCACATCTAATGCGTCCTTGTAACAAGTGTGAGTGAGGGACGCTGCTTCCCATACGTGAAACTGCTCAAAACAGTCTACTAACGTAACAACAGCACATGAGGAGTGCTGGCTGTCACCTGTCACCTGCCCCCGCGTGGGCGTGGTGCCCACCTCCTCCACCAGACCCTCCCCACCTTGCATCTTCTCCCATGTCCTCCCCCCACGAGAGGGCGGAGGCCACGGCCCCGTCCGTGTGCAGCGCAGGCCGTCCGCAGAACTCACCACCACCTTCCTGAACCCGTTCCGGACACGGACGTACAGTTCCTCCCTCTCGGCCACGAACATGAGCCAGCCCTCCGGCACCTCGGGGACCTTGTCCAGCATGCTTTGGTACGTGGGCCACATCCTGACCTGCGGGAGGCCCAGCCGTGGAGACCCACTGCCACCCAGGCAGCGCAGGCTCACGGGCAAGCGGGGAGCAGCGGGGGCACTCGGGGGCTGAGTTTGCACATTTCAGGGTGTGAGGATGGGACACAGACAGCCTGACGAGGGACAGTCCTTAATACTTAAGTGGGCACCCTCTCGTCTGCTGGCCCCCGAGAGAGCCCTGCGATGGCTGGGTGGCTGAGGCCACCCCCAGGGAAGGCGGGGGCTTGGCGCCAAGCCCCCCAGTTACCGATGAGCACTGCGAGTGCCTGGCCCACCAGCCTGCACAGCGGGTCTGCCCACCGGGCCCTCTGCCATCCTCCCCCTGCCCATCTCAGTCCCAGCCGCCCCCCTGTACCCCCTTTCACTTCAGAAACCACAGCTCAGGGCCTCTGTGTGTCTGTCCTGGGGCAGAGCTGGCCTCGTGTTGGGGTCCCTGTGGGGTCCTCCCGGGGCTCCTCTGAGGCAGTCCCACCCACAGGGAGGGTCTGATGGGCAGGGGCACTTACCCCTGAGGAGGTGCCCATGGTTCCAGGGGGCCCTGGGGGGCCAGGTGGACCTGGGGGCCCAGGAACGCTGATAGCTATGAGACAGAACCAGAGGTGGGGACATGCCAGCCCCGGCTGGACTAGGCTGGAGCCCAGGCCCGCTGCCCACCGGACTTACTCTGCCTGTAAGGGCCAGGAAAGGAAGGGGGTCCTGGGGGCCCGGGAGGGCCTGGGGGCCCGGGAGGCCCCTGGCGTCCCGCCCAGCCGATGCCAGGGGGTCCCTGCGGTCCGGGTGGGCCGGGCTGGCCCCTGATGCTCTCTCCTTTGGGACCCTAGGGTAGACAACAAAACACGTGGCACTGTCACCTAGGTCCCCTAGGCCAGGATACAAAAGTCTGAAGGGCGGGGCTGTCTCTGCAGGGAGCACGGCCTCGGAGCCATGTCACCTCCCGGCCCAGGCCCAAGTCGGGGACACCCGGCCCCACCCAATCTGTCCTGGGCTTTGATCAGAGCACATGGATCAGAGAGGCCCCAAAACAGAGGCGTGGCCCCCAAGGACACTCAGGCCCCTCCATCCCCCAGGAAGAGTTGGGCCCGCTGTCCCCGGGAGTCTCTCAGTGTGACGGTCCCCGAGGGGCTCTCAAGGGTCCTTCTCTGGAAACACAGGGCCAGCATATCAGGTACAAGGCCCAAGGACTGGGGAGGGTGTGAGGGCCCCACCCTGTCCCCCCACTGCTGCCACTGCTGGAGGCACCCCCAGGTCAGTGTACCTACTCTGACGGGCAGTGGCTGTGGCCCCACTGGGCCTGCCACATGCCCCCACAGGGGCAGGGAACAGGGATGGGGTGCTTGGGGGCCTCAGCAGCTGTCCCCGGCCAGGCTGGTCCTGCCCTGGGCTCCTGGTCCCAGGGACCTCCAGGGACACGGGCTCTGGCACAGGCCTGGGCCTGTGTGTGGGCCCCCGTGGGGTGGCCTGGGGCCCAGACTTACCGGAATCCCAGGGTAGCCTGGCGGGCCGGGGGGTCCAGGTACGCTGGAGCCAAAGAAGCCACCACCCCCAGGTTCTCCCCTCTCTCCTTTCTGCCCGGCATCGCCTCGGTCGCCCTTTTCCCCCTGTGAATGGAAACGCTCGTCTGCAACAGGTCCGAGACACCCCAGCTCTCCGTGCTGGCGTGGGAGAGGGGGAGTGGGTACCCCCCCTCGCGCCGCGGTGGGCAGGGTGAGGCAGCGGGAGCGCCTGGCAGGCCTCCCACTGCGTCCTAGTGAGACCCCAACAAAGGCAAAGCGAAGCCATGGATGGCCAGTGCCCCTCATGGGGTGGGCAGAGGACAGTGCTGGGGGGACGTGGTCCAAGGCGGGCCGAGCACAGGCTGTGCCCCCTACCTTCATCTCAGCCTCCAGCTGGAGCAGGTCGAACGGGAACTGCCCTACGGGAGAGATGGAGGGGCTCAGCGAGACGTCTGTGCAGTGTCTCCCAGTCACCCCCACTCCGGCCCTATCTACGCCTTCTAACTTCTGTGGTGACCGCTGCTGATTTTGTTACACTTACTCCCAGTGAGTTGATTTTTGGGGTGTTTTTGTGAATGGTGTCTTTTTTCTTTCAGGTTTATCGACATCACTGTGTAAGTTTACAGTGTGTGGCAGAATGGTTTGACTTACGCTCAAACCATTAGTGTGAAATGATCAGCGGTTTAGCTAACTTCGTCCTCTCATATGGGTACAAAGAGAAAAAAGTGTTCCTTTCCCTTGTGACGGAACTTTAAGGGTCCACTGTCTTAGCAGCTTCCTAACACACCACACAGCAGCACAACCGTCGCCCCACGTCCTGCGTCACGCCCCCAGGACTCACGCATCTGAGAGCTGGAAGTTTCTACCTGTTGACCCCTGTCATCCAATCCCAACCCCCCACACCCGGTAATCACCGATCCGATCTCTTTTTCTAAAAGGCGCCTTTAAAGAATTTCATTGTTTATGGTTGGTCGTGACTTTGGAAATGGCCCTGTGACCTTAGTAAACTTACTTATTAATCCTAACAGTTTATCCTCTTAGGTTGGTGATGTTCAAAAACGTCATCCGTGAAAACGGCAGGTTTATTTCTTCCCGTCCAAAAACACACACCACATGTGTCCCACCCCTGCCTCTGTCCCGGGCCCCCGACCACCCGCAGCGATGATCAGACACCCCACCTCACGCCCCCGGGGACACGTCACCAAGCCACCCACGGAGCAGCCCGTCCCCACATCACTTGGTGCCGCTCTCTCTTTTGTCAGCCCTGCCAGGGGCGTGTTGGTGCCGTCAGTGTTTGCAGAGGACTCACTGGATGTTTTCACTGTCTGGATATTTCCTACTATACATTTTTTCATTCACTTCTAATCTTTACTGTTTCTTCCCATTTGCTTCAAGTTAAATTTGCTATTTGTTTTCTAACTTCTTGAGCTGGATGCTTACAAAAGTTGTGATTTTGTGACTAGTTAACAAAGTGACCTTGGGTTAACCTTCCCCCGACACCTGACAGAGCTGGAAGGCGGGGCCTGGGAGGGCTGGTGGGAGCCCCAGCTCTGCTCTCCTCTCAGGTGTCGCGGGCCACTCCACGCCCAGCAGGGCAGCCAGCCGGCGTGCCCTCACCAGCTCCGGTCCCAGGTCCTTCCCACTGCGCAGGGGCTGGGGTTCCGCTGCCCAGGACCACTGCGGGCGCAGAGCGAGGGCCGAGAGCCCCTGCACGCCAGCGTCCTCGCCCTCAGCACAGGGCGTTCAGCTTCTGTTGTGGTTCCGCGGTGTCTGGAAGGTACCACACCATGGGCACTTTCCAGTGACGTCCCTGGTGACCTCCTGCTTATGTCCACTGCTCAGAGAACGACTGTGTGACATCACCCCTTCACAACTTGTAGACTTGCTCCTGCCTGGTGTGGGCCCCTGTGGTGAGCATGCCACATCCCCATTGTGGGTGCCAGGGTGTCACCGGCTGTTCAGAGCCTCCAGCTCCCGACTGACCCATCCTGTTTCTGCCGGTCCCATCACTTACTGAGAGCCGGGTTAAAATCTCCCTCTTCTTACTGGCTGGCTTGTGTGTTTTCCGTTTAGTTTTGTTGGGCTTGCTTTTTATATCTCGAACCTGTTAGGTGCATACAGCTTTGGGTTTGCTTTATTTCCCCCTTTCTGTTGGGTTTTCTTTTACCATTGTGAATATTTTATTTCTGGCAGCGTTTCTGCCTGAAGATACCCTTGTTTGGGTCTATGCACGTGCTTATACACGCACTCACATGCTCACGTGTGCACACACATGCTTTCATGTCCTCCTGTTTCCGGAGTGTCTGTTAAGCAGCTGAGTTTTGTTTTTATCTCACTGATGCTCGTATGCTAATAGGCACATTCAGTCTGAGGTTTCCTGGCTTACCGATAGCTGTGGGTTAAATTAACGTTTACTTCCTGTTTCCTGTGTTCCACCTGTGTGCTCCTTTTTGTCTCCTTTCCGACCGTCTTTTGGGTGAAGGCTTCTATGCTGCTCCTCCTTTCCGTTAGGCTACAAGATGCACGTTCCTTTTCCGCTCTTGGCTCGCCCAGGGGGTGGCACACCCTGACGTGGGGTCCCGCGTGCATGAGGGCAGGGACGGTCTCAGAGCCTTGCGCACCCACTGCCGTGCCCTGAATGCGCCGGTGGTCACCAGGCTTGGTCCCGCGTCTCAGCAGCACGCTGCCTCCCCCCGAAGGACCCCTCACCGTCAGGGCTAGTGTCCGGGATGGCCTCACCGCCAACCTTCGTGCTCCTTCGGAAGTTATTTCTCTCCACATCTGAAGCCTTTATCATCTCCTGCTGTCTCATTCTGTTGGGAACTCGGCTCTCGGTCTCGTCGCGCCTTTGTGTCAAGTGCTCCTTGAATCTGTCTTCAGTTTGGGGAAACGAAGCTCTGGGCCATTTCGCCTTCACGCGCTCTTCTGCTGGTGGCCACCCCTTTTCTGGCCCGATGGCCACGATGTCCTCACTCCCTCGGGACTGTCCACCCTCAGAGCGTGTGCTGGACAGTGCTGACCTCTGGTCCACTCTATTCCATCCTGTCTCATCCTCAAAAACTCAGCAGAGCCCTCAGGTCCGGTGGCACAGTTTCGGTTCCAGAACTAGACCCGACTTGTTGCTGTGGGATCCAGCTCTCTGCCCACAGGTCCATCTTCTGTGGACCTTGAACGTCACCATCACATAAGCCCAGGTCTGGAAATGCCACTAGCTGGGGCCCCATGGTCTGTCCATCGTCTGATTCCCCTCTCGAATTCCGGTTCGTTCTGCCACGTCGCGTGCCCGCTCAGTCCCGCCCTACTCTGGGCCGCGGCCCCTCCTCACTAGTGCCCAGACCAGTCACCCTGTAGTCGGCAGTGCCTGGGGGTCAGGAGGGCCTCAGCCTCCGGGCTTCCGGCCTGCCTCCCTCAGACATCACACCCTTGTTGCTCGCATTTTATCCAACAGCAGATGCTCCCTATCCGAGGGAACATCGCCCGTGGGCAGCCTGCTCCAACGAGGCCCTGCATGGTCATGACAGAGGAGCACCCCAGGACCCCAGTGCTCAGGGGGTGCCCTGCTCCTCAGCGGGTGGGGTGACAGGACCCCTGCCTGGCCACCGCCTTGGCCTCATTGTCACTGCCCCCCCCCCGGCCCTGTGGGGCCAGCCGGGCATCCCCGAGTTCCAGCCCCAGCCCCACAGGTCCTGTTAGGGCTCTGTGAGCCCAGAAGGGGCATCCTTCCTCCAGGAGGGAGGGACAGGTTAGCACACGCGCAGCCCCTCGGCCCGAGCCACCCAGAGCTCTCACCTGGTGGGCCAGGAAGACCCACTTCTCCTTTGTCACCCTTTGGTCCCGAAGGCCCCGCATGCCCTGTAGGGACAGAGACCCCAGTGCTCATTAGCATATGTGTGAGAGGGGCATGTCCCTTACCCTGGTGGGTGCTGAGTACACTGGGAAGGGCCTGAACCTAAGAGCGGGACAGCATGGGGACTTGGGGACCATCAGAGCAACATCAGCAGAGGCGCTCTATGGTGGCGCCCAGGGACCATGCCACTCGTACGGGGCAGACACAGTCTGGGCATCTCCACCCCTGCTTGGCAGCAAGCAGATCTAAATTGTAGACAGCAGGGGTGGCCACTCAGTGTCCTCTCCTGCCCATGGTCAGGCTCCGGGGAGTCCACGCTGCCTCGGAGCTGGGTAAGCAGGGAGCGCCACGTCCTAGGGCATCCAGCCCCCCGGCTGTCCCCGAGGCCCCAGGAGCCCTCACCTGGCAATCCCGGAGGTCCAGACGGGCCAGGCTCCACAAACGCCTGCAAAGTAGGGCCAAAGCTGAGGAAGACGCTCTGGAACCGAGGCCACCACGCTCCCAGGGGTCTCTGAGCCCAGAAGTCCCAGCACCCTCCACACAGGCGCCCCCCCCAGCCACCCCCACACAAAACAGGGTTCAGGGGAGGGGAGGGGAGGACATGGAGCTTGTAATCAGAAGCCCTGGTCGGGACATGACGTGCTCCCGGGTCACTTCCCGTCTGAGCCCCAAGGACCACGGGGCTCAGGTGTCCAGGTCTAGACAGCCCTCCCTGCCCCACCATGCACTTCCCTCGGGGGCTTGTCTTCTACGGCGCCCACGAGACAGGCGGCCTGGGTCCCGCCACCCAGCTCCCTCCCAGAAGTCCCCCCCATGGTTTGGGCTGCCCCTCCCTGGGGGTCACGGGTGGGAAGGCAGGCAGCAGTGCCAGGCTCTGTGTGAGGAGCACGGGGGCAGGGCCAGCGGGGCAGTGAGTGCTGAGAGACTTACATTGCTGTCATACACAGGGGTCCCGGGAAGGCCTGGGGGCCCTGGAGGTCCTGGGGGGCCAGGTGGGCCCTGCGTGGGGGAACAGAAAGTTCTGGTTGCGTGCTCACAGCCAGGCCATCGACACTGGCCAGGGCGGCACATGTGGGCAGCAGCGGTCCTGACAACCACAGTGGTCTCTCTCTGAGCCGTTGTCAGAATGACCAAGGAGGGCGGGGCCGGCAGCAGAGCGGAGTGGGAGTCACCCGCAGGGACCACACACACACAGCAGCCTCTGGGACTCAGCAGCTCCGAGAGAGCTCTGGGGCCTGTCTCCCTATCCACAGGTGTGGCCTGCAATTCGGTCACTGCCTCAGCACCTGCACGCTGCTGCCTCTGCTCCTGATTTTTTACAGGACGACAGCTGCATTTCAGTCCACAAGAAGGAAGGGCACCTCGGTGGAGAGCCAGCCATGAAGGAAAAATCAGAGGAACAGACAGCCTGGAGCCCTGAGCTCAGGACCACGGTCCTGGCCTAGGTGAGCTCGCAGGGGCGCCGGCAGGGACAGGGAGTGTGTGAGGGGGGAGGGAAAGGCCTTCCAGAGATGGGGAGGGGATGAGATGGACCGGGCTGGGCCTCTAGGAGAGAGTGTACGAGGTGGCAGGCAGGGTGCCATCGTGTCACAAGCAAGCTGAGTCTCGGGTAAACACGCCTACAAGTGCCTCACGCCACTGAGGTTACTGAAATAAAACCCAGGGCTCACAAGACGGCAGGGTTATTGCAAGTTATAAAGTGGTGTTGAGTGACAGGAACCCACAGCCCAGGACCCACATCTGCCTGGATGCCCTCCTGAGAAAACCACGCTGGTATCTGTTTCCCATGGGCTGTGTGCATGTGCATGTGCATGTGTGTGTGCAGCTGTGTGAGAGCGTGTGCATGTGTGAGTCTGTTCCCGGTGGGCTGTGTGCGTGTGCATGTTGTTCACCTGTGTGCATGTGTGAGTCTATTCCTGGTGGGCTGGGGCTGTGTGCATGTGTGTGTGCAGCTGTGTGAGAGCGTGTGCATGCGTGTTATCCACCTGTGTGGGGGGGGGTCTGCACCTCAGAGGACCAACACACAGCGGTCACACCACAGGGTCGCTCAGAGCAGCCTCCCGAAGATGAGCCTGGGAACCCCAGGCCATTCCCGCCAGGCCCTTCGGGTCCCGGGCGTCCCAGCCGTGCCGCCCACCCCTTGCAGGACACTCACCCTCGCACCAAATCCGACACTGGCATCTCCCGGTTCCCCTTTTTCCCCTTTGAATCCGTTCATCCCGGGGCGGCCCTGGGGAGAGCACTGCGCCTCAGGACACTGTGGCCTTGGCTGGCACCTCGGTCCCCACCAGGGTGTCCAGCCCACCCCCAGCCTGGCAGCACCCCAGCAGCTCCCGTCCACACCCAGGCCCTCCTGGGGGTGTCGGCCACGCCCCAGATTGCTGTGTACGCTCAGGCAGGGCCGCCCGGGCCAGGACAGCGGGAAGGGCAGTGGGCCGCTCCCTGCCCGCTGCCCCCACAGGAGAGCCCAGGTCCTCACCGGCCGCCCAGGGAAGCCGATCTCTCCCTTGTGCCCAGGCCTTCCATATGGACCCTGCAGAGAAGGGGAGCCCGGCGTGAGGTCAGAAGACACCCCCCGAGAGTCTCCCGCTGACACCTGTTCAGGGCTTTAAAGGTGCAGCCGGGATGTGAAGTCCAGCCACTCAGCAGCGAGGCGGTAACGGGTACCTTTCTGACAGCGGCACTCACGTGTCACACCAGAAAAGCGTGGCCTACTCACCGGGGGTCCTCGGAAGCCAGGCTCTCCCTGAATAGAAACCAGAAGCACTGTTAGGTGGCCGCAGGTCATCCCGCCCCGGGCAGCCCCCAAGAGGTCCCTATGCCCATCCGGATGTCCCCCGGGCTGCACCCAAAGTGCTGACCAGGGGATGGACGGAAGCGGCAGAGAGCTTTGTGTGGGGTACAGTGGGGTTTGTGTCCCAGGCGCATGGATGAGGTGCACCCTGGGACCCGGCAGTGCCCTGGCTGGGGTCAGCAGCCCTGACCTCACATATGATGCCAGGTGGGGCAGGCAGAGTTCTCTCTCGGCCTGGGGTCCAAGGTCCTGTTGCTCTTCCCAGGAATCCTGGGGGTACCTTAAGGCCCCCACAAGCCTGTACCCACAGCCACCCCCAGCTGCTTCCCAGGACAAGCCTGTCTGAGAGTCACCTGCTGGGGGCAGGGCACCCAGGGCACGGGCTCCTCCAGCAGCCCACTCCTGCCCCAGCCATGCGTGGCTCCCACTAGAGGAAGGAAGGCCCCCCACAGCAGTCTCCGGGGGCCGAGGGGCAGCTCCTGCTGGGCAAAGCAGGGGGCTCCATCTCCTGCAGGTGATGCCAGGCCTAGGAGTGAGCCCAGAGCTGCAGCCCCGAGTGCCCCGGTCCCTCTGCAGGGTGGGCTCAGCCCACAGGGGCAGGGGACGACCAGGGGCTGGCTGGGCCTCGGCCCATCTGAGCAGGCAGGCTTGGGGGCCTTGCGGGCCCTCCCAATGGGGTTGTGAGAGAGGAACAGACAGGGAAGGGCGAGGCGGCCCAGGCTGCAGGAGGTTCCGGCCCCTGCTTAGGAGAGGCTCCCGTGCATGGCCATGAGCTGGCCCCTCTCAGGAAGATAACTGCCCGTGCTGTCTCCACGGCCGCTGGAAACCCTGCGCCCCCGCCCTGGACAAGGGGCGAAAAGCCAGGCCCAGGTGGCCGACTTACCTTGGCTCCTTTCAGGGAAGGGGCCAGCACTCCGCCGTCGGGGCCAAAGACCGCACCCGGCTCACCCTTCTCGCCCTGAAATGCAGGCGGGGGGGTCAGGGAGGGGCCCTCGCACCCACCACAGCGAAGCCTCAACTCCGTGTCCACACCAACTCCCAGAACAGGCGCAGTGAGCAGGCCTTCCGTGCTGGGGGCTCCGTGGTCGGGCGTCTTGGCAGGTCCCTCATGGGTCCCAGGGAAGCGACCAACAGGAGAACCCATGTTGGAATCGTCACAGGCTTTGTGTGGGTTGGCTGTGGGGGCTCCCGGGTCCTCACCCCAGAGTGGTCACTTGGGCAGACTGGCAACGCCCCTCAGGGTCACAGAGGGGGCCCTGAGTAGATGGTGCCGAGCCCCTTACCTTGGGTCCTGGGGGTCCCTGTTGGCCTCTGGACCCCACGTCTCCCACTGGCCCGGCTGGTCCCTGCAGGGAGACAGGCAGGAATGAGGGGCTGCACCAGTGACCCCACCCCTGCGTTGGCCACTCTCTCCCAGATGTGCCTGCCTCTCGGTTCTGACCCGTTACAGGCAGAGGAGAGCTGCTCCATCCGGCCCGAGGCCCCCACACCGGACCCGGGGGCTTCTGCTCTGGGACCAGGAGGTTCCTCAGCCTCACGGGCACCCACCAGGCGCTGGGCTACCTCACAACGTGGAGACCCCTCCCGCCAGGGCAGAGGTGGGGCTGAGGCCACTTACTGGGAGTCCCGCGTTCCCCGGCTGGCCCTGTGGGAGAGAGGGACAGCGTCATGGGCGACGTGAGATGCCTGCAGCGGCAGCACCCCCGCCCCCCCACCCCACCACCACCAACCACGCTCCGGACAGGGCGGCACGTACCTTGACCCCATGGGAGAGGGCCACAGCTCTCTGTCAGCACGGCAGCAGAAACCCAGAACACGGAGAGAAAGGAAAGCCACGTTTACAGCTCAGATTCCACGCTCATTAAGTCACCGCCACAAGACCCAAGAACACCAGAAATTAAACGTGGGACAAAATCTTTCTTTCAACCGTCTTTCTGGCTTTTGCCTCAAAGTCCCTCGGGCGAGAAGTGAAGCCACTCTTGGGAGCCCACCCCCTGTACCGTCCATGACCCTAGGGCCAGGGGACCTGTGCTCTGCCTCCCATGCTCTGCACGGGGAGTTAGAGGGACACATCAACATCTGGAGGAGGTGCCACTTGGACAAACGGGATGCACTGCCAACAGGGCAGCTCAGGGAGGCCCCGCTCCGACGGCCGAGAACGCAACCCGCCCAGAACCACGGTCTGGACAGCCCAGTGCTTTGGGGGCCGCTCTGTAGGGGCAGGGCTGATGGCCCTGACTGATGTCCTCCCAGCCCCCACTGGAGCACAGCATGGCCCCTGGTGGCTGGGGGTCTGGGCAGAGCAACGTGCCCACCCACGCCGTGTCCTTACGTCCTGCTCTGACAGGTAGATGATGGGTCCTGGAAGTCCGGGGGGCCCTGGAGGGCCTGGCTTCCCCACGCCATCCTTCCCTGGGTCGCCCTAGAAGAGGAAGCCTGTGTTCAGCTAGGACCTCAGAGCACACCCAAGACTTGGGAGGGGTTCCCAGTGTACACGGGCTGTGAGGAGGTACCCGGAGAGCCCCTCAGACTTGAGGGTCCCCCAGAGGGTCCTCAGGTGGCGTGAGAGAGAGAGCAGCCCCCAAGGCCCTCCTCTGTGCACCCCGAGCCCCCCACTCACTTTCTCTCCCTGGGTCCCCTTTTCTCCTTTTGGACCCTGCAGACAGGAAGGAAATGTTTAATCATAAACAGAACATGAGCCCCCTTCCCAGAGACCCCCGACCAAATGCAGTGGGAGTGAGGCAGGCAACTGCAGAAAATCCCCTCGGGCAGCCTGAACCCCCGACTCATCCCACAAAGTGGGGTCTCTGGGCTCTTTGGGAGTGCAGAGAACCAGGTCAGGGGACCCTAAGAGACACTGGGGTGCTAACTTTCATCTTCATGGTGTCACATACACACCCCCAGCAGCCCAGGGTGGTCACCTACCTGGGCTCCAGCCACACCGTCTCTGCCGGGGAGGCCAGGGAATCCGGGGGGCCCATCTGCACCAGCCTCTCCCTGCAGAGGACATGAGAGGACCATGTGTCAGACACCGCCCTGTGACCTGGCGTCGGGAGGTGAGAGGCTGGCGCTTCTTTGAGTCACTAGCTCACACCCAAGGGCGAGTCAACCTGGTCGGCTTCCTTGGAGTCCGTGGGGATCGGGGGTGGAGTGTCAGAGGACTTGTGTGGCTCCCATGATGCTGGGAGCCAGGCGAAACCGGTCCAGGACTCGGGAAAGCCCAGGGTGGGTGCCCTTGGGAAGGCATATCTTCAATTCTGAGGAATGCAGGCAGGGCCCAGAGGGCACAAGGGCGAACCCGGGGAGAGCGGGAGAGCAATGCTAGACCTGGCCTCGAGGGTGGCCCTGTGCAAACCCATTACCGAGGCTCCGGGGGGCAGGGCCAACGGTGCCAACGGGGCACAGCCCAGCCGGGGCTTCTGGCCGGAGCCTGGGGACCTCTCCCTGCCCCAGACCAGGGCTGGTAAAGATTGCCGATCTCCTGAGCACGAGAAGAGGTCTTACCTTGGGTCCTGATGGCCCGGCTATTCCAGGATCCCCCTACAGTAGAGAAGGGGCTGTGTGAGTGCAATGCGGGGCCGGCCCCCCACGGTGGTGCCCCCCCATCCTCCAAAGGAAAGCAGGACAAGGTTTGTCAGGTGGTCTCTCACACCGCTCCCCTCCCCCAGCTCAGAGCTGAGGGTCCCGGGGACACCGAGCAACGTGTGCAGGGACCCCTTCATGGCTGGGGGTCGGTCACACGCTAAGGGCACGCGGACTGTTCTGGAACCCATAACATCATAACATCATCTCTTTCTAGGAGATGACTTCATTTTTTACAATTTAAGAAAGCTAGTAAGTGCATCCTTCTAAAAACTCAACTTTTAAATTGTCCCAAAGGTTTGCAAATCAAAGCAAAACATTCTAAAAGGAAGGGGTGCGACATCAGGGGCTGGTCTTTCAGTGGGCTCCGTACCCGCAAACCCGTGCATGTGGCGGGGCACAGAGCAGCCTGAGGAGGACCCCTCCAGCTCTCACCACCCGCGGGAGGGGCGCTGTCGGGGAGAAGGGGCTGGTGTCCTGAGGGCAGGTCGGGGAGCAGAGAGCAAGCAGACAGGAGGGAACATGGGAGGCGGCCCAAGAGGAGCCCCTGGGGTCTCGGGGTGCCATCTGCTGTCCTGGAGGCTGTGGGGGTTCCTTAATGAAGCCCCTCTTTCCCCCCAAGCCAGCAAACACTTCAGATGCATGAAGCCAGGGATCTTGAGTCCCTGGCTTTAGAAAGACGGCTTTAGAAAGACGAGCCAGATGCCCCCCAACACACTAGCTCCAGGATGGGGGTGCATGATGGTGGTCCCCCGTTGGGCTTTTCTGTAATCCGCCATTTCCCACATAACTCCTGGTGGGGGTGTGCGTGCAGCAGGGGCAGCGGCTAACTCATGTCGCACTGACCTTGATTCCGGGGGGTCCCTGTGGGCAGGGAAGGAAGAGTCCTCAGTGCAGCCGGGCGGGCCCGTCTCCCACAAGCCCGGCCCCTCCAGTGCCACCGGCTCCCAGGGGACGCGGGGAAAACCCAGCAGCCAGCACCCACCCCCAAAGTGCCACAGGAGGGTGGCCTGTCCTTGGCACCACCTAGAGCCAGCCGAACCGATTCCTGACCAGCGTCCAGGTCAAGGGCAGAACAAGGCGGGGCGTTCATAGGAGCGCCATTTATTTAATTAAAATTCTACTCAGATTGAAAGCGTGTTACTTCCCCAAGTTAGAGTCACAGGAGACTTCGCAGGAGCCACCAGCAGGGCCCACTGTGCCCCTGCTCACTCAGCTCGGCCACCAGGCCATCGCCCACGTGGGACAGTGGCCTTGTCCGCCGTTCAGGGCCACTCCTGGCCGCCACCCTGGCCTGTCCCAGGGATGCCCCTACCCCAGGAGGGCCCGCCCCCTGAGCTGACCAGGTCAGTGACCAGGCAGTACCTGCAGACCGTCGGCGCCTCGGGCTGTCGACCAGAAGGGTCCCCCGGAGCCTTCCATGTCATCCTGGAGGAGGGCAGAGGAGGGACACTGGGATGTGCATCTCCTTTTATAGAAAGAGGCCCTCCCGGAGTCCGCCCACTGGCCTGAGGCAGAGATCCGGCCACAGCTGAGCAGGGCAGACCCACGGGCCGGGTGGCCTGACAGCGGCCAGCCATCCTCGTCCTCGGATAAGAAGCGTCTGCCCGGGGACAGGGACCTGCTGGGTGGGCACCGGGTCAGCCTCTCTTGAGTTTAGGTTACTTATTCGATAGTGTTTAGTTTCTGCTTTTGTCCCCTTTACCAGCCTTTCAGCGTCACACAGGGGACATGGTCCCCGAGCAGTGAGTTTGCCGAAATGGGCATCTGCTCCCAGCCACTGTCCGAGGCTCCACCACAGGACAGGAGGCACACCCACATCCACTGCACCCCGAGGCCAACCAGCCCGTCCTGCTGAGCCTGCACAGCTGCTCACAGGCCACACCTGGGGACGCCACCATGTGGCCAGAGGGCAGCCCAGTGGGGGCAACTCCCGTTTGGCCACTGCCCAGAAGTGCCAGTCAGTGTGGGACGCCAGGAGGGAGCTGTGGGGCGCAGGCCCACTTTCTGGGGGCCAGGAGTAGCCGGTACTCACAAACCCAGCAGCCAGTCCTGGTCCTGGAGGCCCAGGGGGGCCGGGGGGGCCTGGTGGTCCTGCTGATCCAGGGGGTCCTGTCAAGCCGCTCTTCCCAGGAGCGCCAATGGGGCCGGGGTCCCCCTTGGCTCCCTGCACAGGCGGGAGGGAGAATGTCATCACTCTCAGCCATCAGGGTGTCAGCTGAACCCCGAGTCAGCCACTGCATCCCCAACACACCTATGTTTCCTTACGGAACCTTTTACAAATCTGCAGAAGCAGCGATAAATAAAATTCCTTGAAGCAAGCAAACCCGATAGCACAAGGCATTGTGGCAGGCGAGCCGGGAGGGCGCTGCTAGGAGCCGGGGGG
>NW_017732095.1:15144-21810 GCF_001890085.2 Hipposideros armiger | reverse complement strand
CTGGGACGCCAAAACCACTGCAGAGGTTGGGGCTGGGGGCGGGGACACAAGGCACGGCCTCAGGGCGCAGCCAGAGCGGGGAGGCACATGGGACGTGGGGCTCAAGTCTCAGATGCAAACTTGCCACTCAGAGCTCGAGGGTCCCAAGGGCCAGTCAGGGGAGCAGGGTGGGGACACCGGGACGCGAGGCAGGGGCCCTCATGCCGAGTCCCCAGCTGGGCACAGCCCCGCCCCTTATGGCCACCGAACCCCTCAGCCTCAGTTTCCTCAACTATAAACGGAGATGAGGGACACGCCAAGCCCACTGGCCCACAGCACTGGCACGAGTGAGGCCCCTGGCCACCTTCTCACGGCCGGGCAGTGCCGGCCACGGGCTGGCCTCCAGGATCCTCCCAGACCCCCTCCCCGTGCTCCCTGTCCAGCTCCACTTCCTCCGTGCCCCCCCCCAGTGAGGAGGGGTCCCCTCATCACTTCCTCTGCAGGGGCCCGACGGGCTCCCGGGACCTGAACCCCAGCCCAGCCTCGCCTGTCTGCGCCCGTCCGTCACCACCTCTTCGGAGCTTGTCCTGCTACGTCTCAGCCCCACTCAACATCTGTTTTTATTTTAACAGATATTTAACATTTTTTACTTTTTACCACCCACTTTACCTAAGGGCTAATTTTATTGAAATCTCCAATTCTGTTGCCTCATCTTTTTATCCTATTTAAAACTCTCATCTAATTTTTGATCTTTAAAAAATTCCCACTGAAAAGGCTGTTCTTTGAAACCTCTGTGTAGTCTGATGCTCGCCCCCACACCACCCCCCACCCCATTTCCCACTCAGCTTGCAAGATCTAGAACAGTCATTCACGCTACTCGAGGGTTTTTCTGTTATCTTCGCATCTGAACATCTCATGTGGGTGTTCAGGGTCCTCGGTCCTAAGTGCAGCTACCCACAGGCCGGGATCTGGTCTCAGGCTGCACGCTCACCTCTAATCCCAGCCGCAGCCTCTCCTCACTCAAGGCCTGCAGCCGTGTGTGCACATGCCTACACACGCACGTGTCTGCGCACACGCATCTACTCTGCGGCTCCTTCTGACCTGTAACCCACTGTTCCGACGCCACCCCCCTCCTCACGTTGGGCAGCTTCCCCGGTGATGGCCCCTTGGGCGAGCTGGGGAAGTTTCAGGTTAGGCCCATCAGGTCTGGCCCACAGAGGGGCGGGATCCTCAAGGGGACCTCAGGGCTGACTGTGGGGGGTGGCACGGGCACAGCAGTGAGGCCCCTACCAGAGTGGCCTCCCTTATGTGAGAGCATCGCGGACCCACTCCGGACCAAGCAGGTCAAGCGTGATGCCTGCCTCCAGGGCGGTTCCCAGCCCCTCGGCCAGCGCTGGGGCTCATGGCCGGACCCCACGACCAGCGCCATGGACAGCTCCCACAGCCCCCTGACCCACCCCCAGTGCCCTCAGGGATGCACTTCCTCCCAGGGGCCAGTCCCGACCTGGAAGACATCTGTACCTTAGGTCCTGGGGCACCCCCTTTGCCCTGCAGGGAAGAGAGAACAATTACTACAAATCAGGCCAGTGTGCAGCCAGCAAGAGAAAAGCACACAGCGCAGCCCTCATTCATTCCAGCCCAGGAGGCCGGTTTCCCACGTACGCAGATTTAAGTGCTTTTGATTTCCCTTTTTTCCGGTCCTGGGAACTGCTCCCAGAAGACATGCGTCTGAAACCCCAAGTGTCCCTCTTGGCCCTGGTGCACCTCTGGCTATTCCGCCATCGCCTCGTGTGAGGGGGAGCTCGGCATGGGGGGCAGGACTGACCCGCGGCGCCCCCCGCCCCCAGACTGTGCTGAGCTGCAGATACTTCCCGGGACGAGAGCCCTTCCAGCCCAGTTGCTGCCAAAGTGAGCGCATCGGGCACAGGGGGTTCGCTTAAACTGCGTCCCCTCGGCTTAGTGCAAAGCAGCCAGGTGCTTAGGAAGATGCCACATGAAGTGTCTCCAAATGGCTGCAGGTCGGCATCTCCACCCCTACCCCCGTTTCATTGCCAGAAACCACGGCAACGGTTAGTTTATGCAGCCTCACAAGTGTCTCCGTTATCAATGGAACCAGAATTGAAACTTGAAATGAAATTTCCAAATCAAGTGAAGTGTCAATATTTTTCACAAAACCACTAGTCCAACTGTCATGAAGACGCAGTGACAATGAGGTCCTGAGTTTTTACAAGAGCCCCAGCTAGTGGTGGCGCTAAGCAAACTTCGGAAGCCTGGGGCCCCCGCTGTTGCACTGTGATGGCGGCAGCGGACGGCGGCTGTGCATTGAAGTGAAGCCACCCACAGCGCTGCGTCACCTGGAGGCATTTCTCCACCACGAGGTCACCATGGCCTCACCCCACACATCCAGGGTTTGGTCCCCCTGGCCACGCTGTGCGGCTCTAGGTCACACCCACCCTGGACGCCCAGGGAGTGACTTACGAGGCTGCCTTTCTGGCCGTCCTCTCCTGGTCGTCCGTCTTTTCCTGGAGCACCTGGGGGTCCCTGGGGGGAGAGAAAGCAGAGTGTGGGCCGCAGTGAATTCAGCCACTGAGAAAGAGTGGGGGTTAGCCGGTGGCCTGGGCTCCACAGAGCTCCTGAGAATTGAGGCCACGACACAGAGTCCGGTGGCTACAGGGGAGCCCCACAGTAACACGGGTCAGAGTCCTCAGGCTGCCCTCTGCTCAGTTTTTAAATTTCTGAATTTATTTCTTTTGCTTGTTTGTTTTGAGTTGCTGACCAAATTCGGGATAGGATGAAAAGGGCTGCCTCACCCGTGATGTCGGGAGGACTCTCACTAGGGCGGAACAGCAAGCTGTCTACATCGTGGCCCCACGCGCTTGTGATGTGCGCATGTCGAGTGGAAACCAGGCTAGGCACACCTGGTCCCTGTTTACAACCGTGACATTTGTGGGCACCCCCCAGGGTACTGTGTCCCCAGTGCTGGGGGTAGGGGGTCGGCCAGGCTCTGAGGTCCCCATGAATAGTGTGAGTTGGCCAAAGGCGGGCGCCTCACAGCCCCAGGTGCTCGGGCAGGGGAGCCCACCCTCGCCCCATGAGCATCACTCCCAGCGACGGCTTCTGTGAGGTGAGCTGGCCCACGAAGGCCAGAGAGATGAGCGGCACTGCGTGTGGTCACCCAGGGGGTCAGATCTACCCCACCTTGGGGGCCCAGGGGTGGGAGGCCCCACTTCGAAGATTCAGGGAGTGGTGGTATGGGCCGTGGAGCAGATTGGTGAGGGGCCTTGTGCCCAGACAGGAAGAGAACCCCACCCTGGTGTTCACCCCACTCCCAGCCAACCCTGACGGGGACAAGGGCAGCCCAGGAGCTGGACTTACCGGGGGGCCGGGGACCCCAGGGCGCCCATCCCGCCCGGGCACTCCGGGAAGGCCCGCAGGTCCTGAGACGACCGAGCTGTTCACCCCAAAGCGGCCTGGCTCTCCGGGGAGGCCGGGGACGCCGGGGGGTCCTGGGGGGCCGGGGAAGCCTCTTGGGCCCTGGATAGGGAAAAACAGGAAGCAGGCAGCACCTGCCGAGGGGCGACCCCACCCCAACCAGGCCCCCACCATCCCCACGGGGTCCACTTGTGCACGGACATGGCAGGGCAGCAGCTACCAGGCTGAGGGACACTCACTCGGAGGCTCTCCAGGTCACCGCCGAATCCGGACCCTTCCATGTCGATAAAGGTCTGAGGGAGCGAGCCCAGAGACACGTCACCCAGGGCCCAAATCCGGCCACCTGCCCGCCTGCCCCTGCACAGCGCTGTCCCCTGAGCACTGCCCCGTCTTTAACAAGTCAAGACATTTACAACAAGAAGCAAAGAGGGAGCAAACACGGGCTCCCCACCGAGTGAAAGAGGCCCGTCTGAGGCCCAGACGGCCCGGTGAGCTCTGGTACCCCTGAGACCACACCTGGGCCCTGGTGAGCCCCACACGTAGGAGCTGACTTCCCTGGGCCAGGACACCTGGGGAGGCCGGTTACGGATTTGAGGGGCGAGGCACTGAGAAACCAAGCAGGGGACAGGAACCCCTCCTCTAGGACAGCAGGCAGACCTCCAGGGAGAAAAAGGACGGACTCACCAGCTTGTCAGGTCTGAAGGATGGTCCTGGTGGCCCCGGAGGCCCTTGGGGTCCTGGGGGTCCTCTTGACCCCACCCCAGGGTCCCCCTGGAACAGAAAACACCCATCAGGCCAGGAAGCACAGCCTATGGGGGTTGGGGGAGTTAAGGCAGTAACGCGCCTCCCCTCGGCCCCAGCCAAGGTCCATGCTCACCTTCTCGCCCTTGGGGCCCACGTCCCCTGGGGTTCCCGGGAAGCCCTGCGGCCCAGTGTCACCCTGGAAGACAGAGGGCAGGCAGCCCGGTCAAGGAGAAGGCACCTCTGTGCCTCTGTGCCATCGCCCCCCAAGCACCAGGCGTGTGGCTTTGTGCCCTGAATGTCCGCAGCCCCACAGAGCACCTGGGAGAGACTGCAGCGTTCTGTGGGGGACCTCACCAGACAGCGGGGCTTTGCCTGTTACGTGTGCGTGTGCGTGTGTTTGTTAGAGCCCGGGCAAGTGGGCAACAGGCCCTTGTGGCCTAAATGACCGTCAATGTGTTTGAATGTCCATGTGCACTTGGAGCAGGCTGTGCAGGGTTTGTGAACAAGGAGTGTTAACACGCTGTTAGAGTGAGCCTGCTGTTCGAGTCAGCTGGATCCTGAGCTGCACACACACGCTCACGGACATGCTCGCACACGCACATGCACTCACACACACGCACACGCTCATGCCGGCTCCTTCAAAGCCCCCGCGACAGCACTGCTCACACTCCTCGCACACCTTCGCAGTCTTACTGCAAAGCTCTGCCGTCAGTTGTGAAGTTAAAGGGCCGTTTGGGTGTCAACACAGAACATCCCTTCTCGTTCGGAATGTTTTTAAATTTGTGTCTTTCGTGTCCAGGGTTGATTGTGCAACGCGTCTCCCTGCCTTCTCTGACCATTTGCTGGTCTGTTGTTTCCCAGAATCTACAGTTTTTGTGTCATTTTATTGTGCTTCTTGGAAATAGCATTTCTAAAATTGCAAACTAAGTGTTTTAAGATAGAAACTCTCACATCTACTGTGACGGCTAAAACATCTGCACTGTCACCTGCAAATGTGTCTTCCGTCCCTCGTGCTGTGCTGTGCCCGTGCCCCACGGTGGCCTTGCTATTTATTTCTCTGTTATGTGTGTTTCTCTTCTAAAAATCTGGAAGCTGTACTTTTTAGTTCTTTCCTTTTTTTTTTATGGTAGTTAGCCTTTTTTCTATCAATAGTTAGATTTGTATTTTCTTAACAATAGTTAGGCTGCACTTTCAGAATGGCTTCATTGTGAAATCTCTTCGTTGTGTTGCTTTAAGTGTCACAGGATGAAGAAGTCCTGAGAGTCTTACACAAATGTCACAGAAAACATCTGGCTCTGAGAGAAGAGCAAACTTACGGGTTTTCCATCTTCTCCAGGATCACCCTGAAACGTGCAGGAGAAACCGTTAGTGATGGAATTTTGGGTTCCACCCCCACCACAATCTGACATGAAAACGGGGCCGAGACTCCAAGGCCCTCTGCAGGCCTGACTCCCGCAGGAGGGCTGTCTGTGGATTTGCGAACCTTCCAGCTAATGTCTGACCACCGTCGTCCGCAGTGGGCTGGCCTGAGCTGGCTCTGCCTGCCGCCTGCCCGATACCCTCCAGCTTTCCCACAGGAGGGGAGTGGCCAGCGGAGGACATGCCGTCCTGGGGTCTCCAGGGTCCCCAGGGCCCAGCTGCTCTGCCACACCCTCTCCCCCTCCAGCCGAGCCCCCTGCCCCAGCTGAACCGAGGGGAGACATGTACTCACTGGCTCACCGTCCCTTCCGGGGGTGCCATCCTTTCCTGGTGGCCCTTGGGGTCCCGGGGGTCCCTGTGGCCCGGGAACAGGCTGTGCACCGGCGCTCTGCACCACTGGGCCTGCGAGACCCTGAGAGGAGTGGGGGGCATAGGCTGGGGGCCACACAGACTTGCCTGCCCACCCATCACCGTGCCCTGCATCCCGGGCTGGGCTTAGCACCACACAGGGACACGCAGAGTGGACACACATGGGGCGAGGCTGGTGGCGTTGACACCACGGGTCTGCCCAGGTGTCCTCTTCCCCCTGCCCACGTGCTCCGCATGCTCTGGCTGGGGCCTCCCCAGCCACACCCACTTGTGCCAGGCCCGGGGGGGGGGGGGGGCGGGAGGACAGATGGCAGAGAAGAAGGGCGTGAGCCCGGAGCTTTGTCGGGTCACCAGGGGCCAGGGAGGGGCCTTGACTACTCTGGGCCCTGGGGTTCTGGGTCAGGGAGGTGGCCTCACCTCTTCCATGCCGTCTCCAGGGCTCCGGACACTCTCGTCCAAGGTGGTGACTGTATTTGAGCCAGGAAGTGTCTGAGCTGGGGGGTCTGGGTGGGGGTCACGAAGAGGAGGTCAGACCCAGAGCAGTGGCCCTGCTCTCGGCTCTCAGTCCTGCACGGAGCCCAGCCGCCCCTTAGCCACACTTCAGCGCTCACTCGCACACATGCACACTCACACGCACTCTCACGCACGCTCACACTCACATGCACACTCACACGCACTCTCACACTCACACATACCACACACATCACACACTCACACGCACTC
>NW_017732095.1:4269-15052 GCF_001890085.2 Hipposideros armiger | reverse complement strand
ACTCACACGCACTCTCACACACACTCACACACACTCACACGCACTCTCACACACTCTCACACACTCACACATACCACACACATCACACACTCACATGTACTCTCACACACACTCACACACTCACACATATACCACACACATCACACACACTCACACACACTCACATGCACTCTCTCACACACTCACACACACACTCTCTCTCACACACTCACACACACACCACACACTGACACACACACACACACACACACACACTCACACACTCTGCCCCCTTCGTTCGCTGTGCCGCCCAAGAGTCCCTCGCATTTATCACAGCCCTTTCCATCTGAAAGTCACATGTCTCCTAAGAGTGAGGACGTTTTCTGACAACCCAATGGTCACATTCAGGAAACTCAGTGTTGTCACATACAGTGACCTGACACAGCCCCGCAAAGTCCTTTGCAGCTTCTCTTTGGTGGATGGTGACAGTGGGGGAACCAGGACCCCACCGAGGGTCCTGTCAGCTCCAGCCAGATCAGCCCCCTGCCTGAGTGGCGCCTGCCCCCAGGGCGGTGACAAGACTGCCCGCTGAGAGGGACAGCCAGGTCCGCGAGGCCAGTCCAGTGTCTGCGTCGGGCCCTGCCCGCCCTCGGCCCTCTCCTTCCTTGTCCCCGTTTGCCCATTTCCTCACTGGGGGCAGGGTGGGCGTCCTCTTCTCTGTGACTGACAAGTACTTCGTGGAGTGAATTTGAGGCCGTTCCCCCAAACCTTTCAGTCATGGGGAAAACACAGGACTCCCCCCGCATGGACATGTCATGTGATCCTGGGGCTGGCGGAGGCCCCGTCTTCCAAGGGCGGTTTGGAGGAGTGTCTGCCCTGCCCAGAGTTCAATCGGCGCTCTGGGGACAGAGCTCGGGACTGGACGGGATTTGAAGCCTTCCGGCCCAGCGTGGACCAGACGGCTCCAGAGGGAGCACGCCATCGGGGCTGCACCAGCGTCACCACACGCGCAGCTCTAAGGGCGCCTGTCCCATTTCCTTGCTCCACAGTGGGGGGCCGGCCACCCCAACCAACACACGGCCCTCCTCACTCTGCTCAGAGTTCTGCCTCCTGGCCCCGGCTGAGGCCCCAGCCAGCCCCGAAGCCCCCGCCCCAGGACCCAGCACGAGTCACAGGTCAGCCACGGGAGGCAGCCCAGCCCCTTCCCCACAATGGTGTGGGACCGAGACCTCCCTGGCCAGGTTCTAAGTATTGGCATGGTTTAAGGCAAACTTAAAACCCCTGCCTCGGGGAACCGCGAAGACATCGCTAAGAGAGGAGGAGGAAGCCAAGGCCGGAGTACCTGGGGAGATGGTGTGTGTTCCTGGGTCCAGAGAGTCAATCGTCTTGACATGTCCGTGCCCCTCCCCCAACCCAGACTTACAAAGTCAACAACATCCAACCCAAACCCCAGCAGGCTGCTTTTGTAGAAACTGACAACCCGATTCAAAGCTTCATACGAAAACGCGAAGGACACAGAACACCAAAGCAGCTCTGTGAAGGGCGGGCAAAGGCACGGGTCGCACGGCCCGACCTCGGGGCTTAGCACAGGCTGCAGTAACACGGCAGCACGCCTTGTCATCACGACAAGTCATCAGGGGCCACAGCAGGGTCCAGAGACGGGCGACCGGTAAAGGCAGCCGGAACAAGAGGACGCCCGGATGCAAAAATGAGGAGCTGAGAGCCACCCCTTCCGCCTGGACGGCCCTGAGCTGGGACCCCAGGCTGCACAGCGCAGCAAGGCGGGGACTGGGCGCCCCGAGGCCCAGGTGGGCGTGCACCCCTCACTCAGGACTCCGAGGGGCTGGGCCCTCCGCCCACCGGCCTGGCCTGCTGTGCCCTTGGGAAGCATGCCCGTGACCAATGCCACAGGCACCGCGGCCCCAGCCCAGTGGCAGCAGCGTGAGCAGCGGGTCCTGGGGGCCGGCGGTCGGCTCTGCCTCGTGTTTTGTTTTCCCTCCTAAGGCGGATGCACTGAACATGTTTAACTGTTATGATTCAAAAAGCAGTCAGTGCTCTTCTTTAAGATAAAAAGGTCTATATCGTTGTCTAAAACCTTGACATCCGTGTGCAGGCAGAAGTGTCTTACGTGTGAGTTTGTGTGTTAACCTGTGACATTTTGGAGTATGTGTGCAGGCAGAAGTGTACAGATGTCCCCTGAGACCCCTGTCCCTGCTTACTCAGTGGGACACTAGCCTAGGCGCTGCTGAGAAGGGACTTTGCAGCTGTAACCGGCTTACCAACTAGCTGACTTTAAGACAGAGAGATTATCCTGGATTATTGGGGTACAGCCCAGTCATCGCATGAGGCCCCAAACCAGAAGGGGAAGACAGGAGGGGTGAAGCAGGAGGGGAAGTGCTGAGGAACGTGGGTGACCTCTGGAACCTGAGAATGGCCCCTGGCCCACAGCAGCAAGGGACCTGGACCTCACCCTGCAGCCGCGGGGACCGACCCTTCCCAGGGCCCCCAGCTGGACCGCACCAGGGCACCGTCTGGGCCAGCCCACCTCTAAGGCCACTGGGGGAAGCCCTGTCCCCAAATGGTGAGCCATGTGGGCCCATTTCACAAAGGTCCTGGGCACAGCTGTCTTTGCTCTGAGGCCACCTCCACCCTTACCGCCTAACCCGCATGTCCTCCTAGTGACCCGCTGGCCCCAGGCTGGGAGGTGGCAGCACCCTTGAGACGGTCCCACAGATCCTCCGAAACAAGAAACAAGCCAGGAGTCCACGCAGCTGCTCTACCCTGACGTCTCCTGGGGCAGCTTGTGCCGCGGACGACCCCACAGCCAGGGCGGCGAGGGGCCCAGGCAGGCACTGACCACCCCCAGGCTGGGGCGTGTTTGGGATGGAAGCCCCTCTCCTGGCCACACACACCACACGCCACACAGCACACGGCACCCGGAAAAGAGCGTCACCTCCTAACGAAGACACTGTGGTCGCCTCCATCTCTTCAGTTCTGGAATCTTCTGAGTTGCTGCCTCCAGCCAAGGGTGGAGAAGTGACTGGGGGAGCCTCGGAGAGCCTGGGTTTTAGGGACATGCCCTGGAAGGGGAGAGAGGGACAACAGCTTCGTCATTAAGCAAAGGCGTGTCCTGTGAACACGCATGTGGGGAAATCTCAGGTTTAGGCTTATTTGTTTGTAAAATAAGATCTTTCCAAATTTTAGGAAAAGATCAGAAGAAGCCATGAGGACTTCATCTGAGGTAGGAGGACGTCTCGGGCTGTCTGACCCTGGGGGCTGTCGTGGGCCACCACCACTGACCCGTGTCCTGGGACCCGCCAGGCACCAGAGTCTTCCCGCAGGTTGATGTGCATCTTGGCCGTGTTTCCCTAAGAGGGGACCCCCCCTCCACTGGGCACGGCCAAGCGTCCCCACGCCCCGGCTGGAGGCCCGCCTGCCGTGCAGCCCAGGGCAGCTCAGCCTGCGCCCATCACCATCTGGGTGCCAAGCCCTGAGACAGATGGTGGGAGCGGAGGGTTAGCCCCTTTCACCCCCGACACACCCTTCCTGCTGTCCCCCCCTCCTGTGTGTCATTTTGGGGGGGCATGAGCTGGGAACACTCACTGATCCGGCCTTGCCTGCTGCCCACATGGCTTCCCCTCCTGACTTACAGACCCACTAGTCCTCTGGGGCCCCACCGGCGATCAGGAGTCATAATCAGAATGTCAGGGTCACCTCAGGGACCCAAGGAACATTTAGAATCAGAAACCGACTTTCAAGAGCATTTCTGTGCCAAGACGAGAGGAAGAGGAAGCCAGCCCAGGCTGGGGCCGGCCTGGAGACCCTGCCAGGGCCCCCGAGGGTGGGCTGGGCCTCGGCACTCACCGCGTCCTCCCTGAGCAGCTCCCGGTTCTCCTGTCCGCTTCCGAAGTCTCCCGACGCCTGAAGGGTTTACGGGGAACAGAAAGGAGCCGCTGACCGAAGCCCCAGCAGGGCCTGGAGAACACACCAGCGCAGCCGGTGGGAGGCGGAGGGACTTGGGTCTTTGTGTGGCCGCCGGGGGGGGCACAGCCCTCCCCTGCGTGGTGTCAGCTGGTCATCAATGAGGCACAACCGACCAGACCAACTAGAACGTCCCTTTGGAAATCAGTTTGGCTCCCAGTCAGACACTCAGAGAACCGTGAAAACACGTTCCTTTCTGTCCGCTTGCCCTCCTGTTCCTGGGACACTGTCCTGGGAAATCACCCAGAAGAGAAGGCCAGCTGAGTAACACTTGGGCACGCGTTTATCCATGTGTAGGACGCACAGTGGACGTGGAACAGAAAGCAGGCGGCCCCAGGGCCGTGGCTGGATGACTTCTATATTCACAGCTATGTCCACTGGGGACGCGTTTTGTGATCTGAAGCTTCCCTGGGGACACGGCTGTCCTCCATACCTGGGAACGGGTCCCCTGTGATTGTGTGCACACACACACACTCACACATACACACACGCATGTACACAGTCTCTAATAAACACACTCACACTCACACTCACACTTGTGCCGTGGTGGCCGCTTTCACCTGTGCCACCTGCTGGCATGCTGGGGGCAGGTTCCCACGCTTGCTTTACATTCTGTGTTCTGCAGGGAAAGTCCCAGGGACGGGGAGGCTCTTTCTGACACTACGGGTAATTAAAAACGTCACCAGGTTTCTGTACCTAAAGTGGCATCTTTCAGAGACCTTTCCAGCCCCGTCACTTCAGGGTTCCCGGGGGAAAGGCAGCCCCTCTGGCTCGGGCCCCTCCCACGGGGCTGAGGGTGGGGAAGGGAGACTCACCCCGTCATCGTCGTCATCGTCATCGTCCAGGCAGTGCAGGGGGCTCACCTGGGGGTCCCCACGCACCCTCAGCTCTGCAATCATGCCCTGGACATAGAGGGACAGAGAGGTCACCAGTGGTCCCACCTTGCTCTAGCACCCGGCTTGGAGCCTGGCACCGTCCGAGGTCAAGATTTCAGTGGGTGACATAAACCGGAGCAAGAGGGGCCCCTGCATGGGTCCGACTTCAGAGGCAGCAGGAAATAGCATCAGGTTAACTGGGCGGAGCCCTGAGGTCACCTTCTCATAAAACAAAAGTCAGAGGTCAAGGACAAAACTGAGCCCACGGTGCTGGGAACAGCTCTGGGTTCGAGCGCACACGCCGCTCAGCCCAGGGTCAATGTCGTTCGCTCGCCTGCTCGCCCTCCCCACCCCTCTGCACATGCTCCCGCGTGTGCTCTCGCCCTGCGTGCAGCGAGGCACCAGGACACGGCAGTGACAGGGCCCTGCGTATGGAGAAGAGGAGAGCGAGCCCAGGCCGGGGTCAGCCCAGGACGAGGTGTGTCGGTGAAGGTGGTGTCCCTGAGGGGCGACAGGCACTGGGCGGGCAGGACGGGAGGGGAGCAGACACAGCCAGGCAATGTCCTCCACTGTGAGCGCACAGGGTCCAGAGCGCGGGGACACAGTCCACCCGCAGGGAGCAGGGGACAGCCGCCGGCTGGGGCAGCACAGGCGACGAGGGCCTGAACCCCGCTGCACGGGGCCTTCTCTGTGAGGCCCCCAAAGGGCAGGGGACGGGCCTACAGGTGCGGCTGTGGGCCCCGCGGCCTCCCAGCACCAATGGGGCTCCCACAAAGCGAGGTGGACCCTGTGCCTTTGATAGGTGACGTCCCCAGGACACAGAAAGCAGGCCAAGCTGCTCGTGATTTTGTCTTGGACGCCACTTGCTGAAAGGTTCTCCCCACCGGGAGATCATTAGTGTTCTCATGTGCTTTCCCTGTATTTTATGGTTTTTACTGAACGTTTTCGTCCACTGGGATTAACTTCAGTGCATTTCTTCCTAACGGCGAGCATGTTTCGCCGACTGTAACGATCCCTCTCACGGCAGGACGGCCTGGGTCGGGGGCGGCAGACGCTCTCTGCCACAAGGTCTGCGTTGTACCCGGTCTTTGACGAGGACAATATGTAAAAGACGGGAGAGGCCGTCCAACCAAACTGTAGGGACACTGAAATTTTATTTCATAAAATTTTCACCGGTCACAAAACATTCTTTTTTCCCAACCAACTAAACATGTGAGGCCTTTCCATCGTGCAGACAGCAGGCTGGGCGTGTGCCGGGGCCTGTGCTGACGCCTGCCTTGGACATTCTGTTTATTCCTCCAAAGGCCCTTCGGACTCCCTTTATCACTGACCTTCAACCTCACGACCTTCCTGTCCACACCAACAAGGAACATGCGACAGCAAACCAAACAAACACCCCGAGTGTCCCCAGCTGAGCCCTCGCCTGATGACTCCACCGTCTCTCGGCTCAGCTCAGGCCGCCTCCTCCAGGAAGCACTCCCGGACTCCCTCCCCAGGAGGGTTAGGCCCTCTCAGGGCCAGTTCGCCTGACTCCGCAGCCCCCCCCTGCCCCCACTGCTGACGGTAAGGCCTGTGGGACAGCAGGAGGGGCCAGATCTTACAATTCCAGGAAACTGCACTTGTGAACACTTCTTGGGGGCACTTTGTATGGGGTGGGGCACTCTGGCTGGCAGGTGGGGGGCAGGGTGATGCATGTCCGCTATGGCCGCCCCCCACACCCACACCATCTGTGAGGCTCTGAACCTCTGACAGATCGGCTCACCACAGCCTGAGTAAAGGGGGCGGAAGACGTGGGTCCCAGCCACCTGCCTAGGGCAGGTGCGTTCCCAAGGACACAGTTAGTTGGGGAAGACGTCACTAGTGCAGAAGCCACGAGACCCACTGCAAATATTGAACGGACTTAGAACTTAACGTTAGGAAATCCAGGGGTTTTGTTAATAAAGACCATTTAAAATCTTGTCACTGCTACACCCCACGTCTTAAAGTCGTGTGTAGATGGTCAGGACCACACACCGTGCAAGCAGGTCATTGAAGTCTGGGTGTGGGGGCTGCCTCTCTGGGTGGTACCCCGACCCCCAGTATCCCCTGGGGTGACCTCTGACCTGTAAAGCCATGTCCTGGCTGGAGGGCTTGTAAAGGGGGACGCAGTGCTCCCAGGCCTGACTCCCCTCCACCTCCTGGCCCCTCCCTCCTCTGCTGGCTGACCCCCTTAAGTCAGCTTGGTCCCTTGTCACCCACCCCAGCTGTCGCTGTGACCGGGCCACACCCCTAATGTCCCATTTCCTGAAGTTGGGACCACCTGGCCGGCATCCCACCCAGATTCCTCCCTGGCTGTCTGCAAGGCAGCTCCTGGCCGCCTGGTGGCCTCCTCCTTCAGGGTCACGCCGGGGCGTCCCCTCCGTCACAAATACCTTTTCTTTTACTTCTCCATTCAATGGAGTCAGGACATCGCATGGCTGCTGGCACTGTGTCTCGGTTATGCCAGCGAATGTCACTTCCGATGAGCAACAGGGTCCCAAGTGTTTGTCGTAACAGGGGTCTCTGTCAGGAGTGGAGGGTCTGGTGTGGCTGGGCTTGGGGGCCACGGGGGAAGGAGGGCTGCAGGGTCAGGGTGCCACGCCTTCCCTCCCACTCCCACCATCCTCGGCTCCCCGTCAAGCCCATCCCGGTGGCCCAAGCCTAGGTGGCCGCTGGGCAAACTCTTGGCTGCAGTGGCCAGGCGCTCATTTTTACGTAACGAGGCCAACAGAGCCCCACGTGCAGCACAGTGACAATCCACGCTCCTCACTGAACACAGAAGTGAACGTGAAGGTGCCGGGAACAGGGCAAGCCCCGCCCTGCCCGCCTGGAGGCTACGGACCAGGGTCCAAGGCAATTCATGGGCGGTTTGTCTGCTAACAGACGACGGAGGCCAAGAGAAGCACAAAGAAACCCCAGGCGAAGAGGAGGTGGCGCCCCAGACAGACAGAGGGAAACAGCGAATGAGGAAAGGAACCACTGTTCGCAAAGAGAAGCCAAGTCGAGGGAAATGTGACTGCAGAGCCTTTGAAATGGGCAAAAAGGAAAGGCAGACAAACACCGCCAGGGGCTGCAAGCGACGTGTCCATAAGCAAAACACTGCAGCAACGGGCGGGACAGACGCCTCCCAGGACACTCGTTACCAAACCCGACTCCAGGGTAAGCCTAAAACGCCCAGCAAGGTGCCAGGGCATTGCTGACAGGACACAATAAGGTTCTGGCCCGGGCTGAGCACGCGGACACCATCGGGGGACACCCAATTCCCTCCCTGCACCCTGAGCTTTCACCTCTGCCAAATCTTTTAAGTCACATGAACTGAGTGATTCTTTCCCAAGAATCTCAATTTGGAAAGTCGGAAAAACCCTGTACGAAGTCGATTTTATCTTCACTTCCAGCAGACAATGTGCTTCTCTCCTCACCTAGCTGGAATCTGACCAGACTCCTACACGGAAAATTCCTGAAGCTTTTCGTCTGCGGGGACACAGGAGCCAGACCGCACTTGACTCAGCTGGATGTGACGGCGAAATCAATGGGAATGTACCACAGGCCGCCGGGAGCAGGACCACCGCCCAGAGCCAAGCTGAGAGCTGCCCACACTCCTGTCCGCATCTCTCTGCCCTTCAAACACGCTGCTGGGACGGTTGGCACCACGGGGGTCTTCTCCAGGCCAGATTAACCACATAAACACTTTAAATATCCCAATGGTTTTAAACAGGTGACAAGATGAACGGGCAAATGACAAACTGCGAAATAAAATGTGCAGTGTACAAAACAAAGGATTGGTTTCTTTCATATGTAAAGAGGTTGTATAAACCAATAAGAAATGGTTGAACCCATCAAAACAAAGAACATAAACAGGCCAATCACGAAAAAGAAATACAAATAACCAGTAAACACGTGAAAAAATTAAAGTCTGTCTTCACTCACAACCAAGAAATGCAAATTAAAACACCACCAGTGGCCTATATGTCCAACTGGCAAGTGTGTTTTTGCACAGATGACATGCAGGCCTGGTGAGGCGCAGGGAGGAGGCACGCTGCACAGTGGGGTGACCACCTCGCTCCTCCGTTACCACGCTGAGGTCTTGGCAGCCTATGCCCCATCGGCACGCAGGCAGCTTTTTTGTTAAAGTGTCAAAGGCCGGGGGAACTGCGGGGGGGAACTTTTCCATCTAGAAATGCTTGGGAGATCACACAGCAAATTGCCATGAAACACAGCACCTCCCTGGATGGGACAGCTCTGTCTGGCTCCTTCCAGTTAATCATGTTTGAGGATCAAAAGGAAAACACAAAGAGGCCCAGTTTGGTATCAAGGTCCTGCTAGCTCCCAGACCCCATGGGTGAAAGTTTCTGCCAAAGGTGAAAGGTCAGCTTTCAGAACCTGAGTCACCAGGGCTTAGAACAACTCAAATCAAGTAGCTTTTGTCTGGGCAATAATTAACTTTCTGTCCTCTGGGGACACGTCCCCCATCGGCACACACAGGGACCCCTGTCTGGGCTGCCGGGCAGGGGCATGCCAGCTGCAGACCGCTGTCACTGAGGGAGGGTGCCCACACTGTGTGTCCAGGAGGCCGTGGCTCCAACTAAGGTTCTAAGAAGTGTAGGGGCTGAGGGCCCAGGAGAAAGACCCCACCTGGGCTCTGGGATCTGCCTCCCCCAGCTGAGCCAGGCCTGTGGGGAGGGACTTCCCTGGGTACATAGTGGAGGCAGCCATATGCCCAGTACCGCTAGGGAAGATGGACCCGGAGCCGCAGGCTGCTCAGCAGTTTGGTAAAAACAATAATAATCAGGACAACTGATGTTGGTGCTGGGCGTGAACCTCAACCAAGTGGGGTGCAGCTTCATGGGGTGCAGCCCAGCCCCACTTCGACCCTCCAATGTTGCCATCTTCAAATTCTTCATTTGGAACATGGGTCCCTCACTCTGTGCACAGATGGTGGCAGGGGTAGCATTCTCTTAGGAAGGTGGTCCCCAGGGGGCCTCAGGAACCAGAGCACCCAGGTGGCCAAGGGGCCAGAGCACCAGAGAATAAAACACACTAGAGCCAGGAGGACCAAGGGGCAGGGACCCCTGGGGACTACAGTCAGGTGAGACTGACGGCCACTGTCCCTTGTCGGAGGGGCCGGGCCCCACCCCCAGGGCTGATCTGGCCCTCACCCAGCAGCTGCGGGATTACCTGGAACTTGTCGGGGTCCGCTCCTCCGGCCTGGGCCACGAAGAGGCCAGAGCCAGGCTCCAGCTCCAAGCCCCGCGGGGATCGTGCGAAGGGCACCTTCTGGAACTCGTCGCAGTCCACAAAGAGTGCCGCGGTGTTGCCGTCCACGCTGAGTGCAAGGCGCGTCCACTGGCCGGTGAAGGCAGGCAGGCGGAAGCTGGCGGCCGTGTGCGTCTGGGCTGTGCCAGGCTCCGTGTACAGCAGCTGGACGTGCTGGTGGCCATCGCGCACGGCCGACAGCTTCACGCCCACCGAGACCACTGCCTGCGCCGCGTCCGTGATGGCGAACAGCACCCCCGCGCCCTCGGTGGCCGGCCGCACGTGGAACAGCAGTGAGAAGTCACGGAAGAACGGGCTGGGGAAGTGGTACCGGGCCACCAGGCCGCCACTGGCGTCTGGGCCGAAGACGTAGGCCGGCCCCACGTCAGGGTCGTCGATCTGGGTGACCTGCTGGGGCGGGGGCTCCCCGAGCAGCTGCAGGAGCCCCACTTCTGTGCCCACGCTCTCTGCGAAGAGGAGAAAGACACCTCATGAGGCTGCGCGCAAGGATACTGAGTCTCTCGCCTACCATCCGCCCAGCTCCACTGGGCTCTGCCAGCCACCGCGTGTCACCCAGGCGCCTCGCTGGGCCAGGACACAGCGGCCACAGCCACCTCACCCTCCCATCAACCTGCTTGCAAGTCCAAGGTGGACGCAGCAGGGACCATCCCAAACCA
>NW_017732095.1:2271-4079 GCF_001890085.2 Hipposideros armiger | reverse complement strand
CCCCCACCCCCACCTCCACCCTGGAACCCAGCCACCCTACACTGGGATCCCACAGGAGCAATGCAGGGCAAGGCAGGGCACCCCCATCGCAGACATCCACCTTCATGACATCACTCCCTTACAAAAAAAGGAACATACAACTGCACAGTGAGGAGTTCCCTGCAGTTTTATCGACATCAGGAACCAGCCTGGAAACGAATTTAACTCCTAGGAAGGCAGAAAACCAGAGGGCTGTCCGTCCTCAAGGACCCCGCCCAGCTAAGCCCACATCTGGGCTGACACTCAATACAGCCAAGCGCTCCCAAGCCCCCAGCTTGGTGGTGGTGGTGGGGGGGGGGGTTTACAGTGTGTGAAAGCCCAGCCACAGCTGCTACGGGGGGCTCCTGGGAGGTGGGTGCTTTCCTCCCCTCCTGCCATGTCCATACTGGGGTGACCTGAGAGCAGCCATGTGATGGGGGAACCACCAGTGGAATGTCCGTTCTCTCCCTAACCCACTGACACTCACATTAGCGCGGCCACACGCGGCCCCATCTGCCTCCTGAATGCCGGAGGCTCTCCCATTCCTTTCACTCATTCTCCTCAGGAGCCCACAGTCAGAACAGTCCGTGTGTCCTCCTCCTCAGGCCATCAGTGTCACGGAGCATGAGCTCTCACTGACATGCCACCGTGTGGAGGCCCCTCGGCAGCGTGAGCCCAGGCTGGAGACGCAGCTGCGATGCCCGGTTCTCTCCCCTCACGGCTTCTCATTCCAGGAAGGACCAGAGGCTCTGCTGTCCACGCCTCCCGCCCTGAGCCTGAGCAGGGCCGGACCTGACCGTGCGCTGGACCTGCCTGCCCGAGCCCTTGGATGCAGCGCTGCGGAAGCTACTTCCTGGGCACGTGGGGGCCACTAGTAGCGGCCCCACACCCTGGGGACCCGTGGTGTTGAGTGCTGGGGCAGAGGGCAGGGCCTACCTCCCTGTCCAGTGAGTGTGGTGACTGCCGGACACAGGAGAGGGGCAGACACCAGCTCAAGGAGAGGCCCATTCATCAGTGACTTTCCCACACCCCCACTTTGCCAGGTGGATTCTGGACTTCAGGGCCATGCTCTGGCCAAGAGCCCTGACCTAAGGCCTTTCCTCTTAAAACCCCCCAACTACAGTCTGGGGGGGCCTACCTCCAAAGTGTGAGTCACACGCAAGCTGATCTCCTGGGAGAGGGCCGTGATGGGTGCGTGTCCTGAGGGAGGATGTGGTGAGATGTGTGCGGGCGACAGTGAGTGTGAATGTGCTTGTGTGAGTGTGACAGTGAGTGTGAACATGTGTGTCTATCTGTGTGTGCGGTGGGCTCCTGAGCTGGGCCAGGCTGACCTGGGACTTCCTGGGGCATACAGAGGGAAGAAATGCCACACCCCAACTTCCTAAGACAGGTCTTTCAGAAGCTCCCTGAGAACAAAAAATAAAAACAGAAGGAAGTGACAACAGCCACGGCAGGGACATGCACTGTGCCAGGGCCGGTCCCCGGGGGTCAGCGGTGACGCTCTGCACACCCCAACTTCCCACCCTGTGGGCAGCACCACAGGCCATCAGGGCTCCGCCTTTGCCTCCCCGTCCCTTGCAGGTAAGCCCCTCATGCAGACGGGAAGTGGGGACACAGGCACAGCACAGACAGCAGCTTCAGTGGAACAGTGACCTGGCCTCTGCGCCTGCGAGGGCAGAGGGCCCCTCACGGGGACAGGGGTACCTTAGAGGAAGACCCTGGGCTCTGGGAGGCCAGTGGTCACTTCCCACTCAGAGACAGACACTGTTGTCCACCATGGTGGCAACTGC
>NW_017732095.1:0-1041 GCF_001890085.2 Hipposideros armiger | reverse complement strand
CAGGGGTGCATGAGTGGCTCTTTCCCAAAGTTCTCCCATTTCCTCTCCACAAAATTCCTCAGGTTCCCGTTGGGAACACGCCTCCCAATGCTGCAACCAAGCACCGTGAGTGGAGGGCGTAGCCACCTCCCTGCAGACCTTCCGGCAGCTGCTGCACTGGAGGCATGGCCCGAGGCTCTGGCCCGCAGTCCCGGGCAGGAAACCAACATCTCTCCAAAAAAGCAAACGCCATGCCCCTGAGAGCTCAGAGGAACGCCTTCCCGGGAACACGGTGGTGACACCTTTGGCAAGCCGCAGCCCCTCTCATCGGCCCACATTCCTCCCAGATGAAGGAATCAGGGGACTTGCCCGGTTGAAGACAGGTTCCCTTTCAGCAAACAGGCCAGCCATGACCGAGTGGGATTTATCCCAGGCCTGCAAGGCTGGCTCAACATTCAAAAGTCAGTTAATGTAATTCATCACGTCAACAGGCTAAGGAAGAAAAATCATGATCATATCAATAGATGCAGAAAGAGCATCTGACAAAGTCCAGCACCCATTCATGATTAAAAACCTCAATAAACTAGGAACAGAGCAGCGTTTCCTCCACAGATAAAGAACATCTACAAAAACCCTACAGCTGACATCACACTTCATGATGAGGAACTAGGTTTCCCACTAAGATCGGGTAGAAGGCGAAGATGCCCCTCTCACCACTCCATGTAACACCATCCTGGAAGTCCCTGCTAATGCAACAAGGCAAGAAAAGGAAATAAAAGTACACAGACTGGGAAGAAATAAAACTGTCTGTTAGCAGACGACATAATTGTCTATATAGAACGTCCAAAAGAATTCATACATACACACACACACACATGCGTGCGCGCACGTGCACACACCCCTCCTGGAGCTAATAAGTTAAGTGATTACAGCAAGGCTGCAGGATACAAGGTTAATATACAAAAGTCAATCACTTTCCTGTGTACCAGCAGTGAACAAGTAGAATTTCAAATTCAAAACACAACATTATTTACATTACCACCCCCCCAAAATTAAATACTT
>NW_017738366.1:0-1021 GCF_001890085.2 Hipposideros armiger | reverse complement strand
TTTTAAAAAATGAATAAAATTTTTCTAAATTACATATGAATGCAAGGAAACAAATGTTTGACATAACATATCCTATAACATTAAGATAGACAAATGACAAATGATAATAAAATGGTTCCATATCTTTAGCTTACTTTTATAAATGAAGAAGACCTAGTCTAACCACTAGTGTCAGACAGAAATGCTGAACCTATTACTCCATTCACTGTACTTTAGGGAACAAATTCATGGCTAGCATTGTTTACTTCAAGACCTAAAGCCAGCATAGGCTATTTCACCCACACTCACACTTTGCTTTGCATTTTTCCTTTTGTGATCCATGGAGCTTGGGTGTTTCCCTGCCTAGTCCTCTTTGTTTGATTTTTCTTGCTTTATACTTTAGCTGTCATTGCTATGTCTTTAAATAAGAGAGGGTGTGCCAAAATCTAAATCACAATCATTTAATTTAAATGGAAATCTTTTAAAGATTTTGTAACAATTGCAATTATTTTTGTCAACCCTTGTCTGTTCTTCTGAAGCGATAGCTGTAAAATTCTTAAAGCAAAAGGAATTAATTTTTTATATGTCACTACAACTATTTTATTTTAATTTTCTAGTACACGTATAAAGAAAGATATTTAGGTAATAAAAATCAGTTGTGGCAGTCAGAGTCGAGTATACTAAATACCAGAGGTTTTGGAAAGAAGAACCATGTACAAATGATCAGGCCTATCACTGAAATTAAATCATTATTTAGGTGGGCTGTATGAACATAGTCGACCTGGAAATGCATAGTAAAGCTACAAGTGGCTCAGATATATGTTGTATATTTTAGTATTCCTATGAAAGCTCCTCTATTTTTCACTGCTATTAGTTATGCACAATTAGGCAACATTTACTTCTATGAAATCAACCAAAATCAAAGTCTCTTGCTCAAAAATATCTACCACAATAATTTGCCCTAGTGTCTAGAGTTTTAATATTTTATATTAATTTATTTTCATTAAGGCATTGTTTTATATTAAAATTCAAATAGTCTTAA
>NW_017738365.1:0-1070 GCF_001890085.2 Hipposideros armiger | reverse complement strand
TTTGCAACTTGCAATTAAAAGCAATAAATACAACTGCCTGCAAATCTGAATCAGAGGTCCTAAAACAAGGTTGAAATTCTAGCCTGTGTTCTGGCCCCATTTGCTTTTCCACTCAAACAAGAATCCTACAAATCAAGTCAAGCTCTAGCTCTCTACAAATGCCAAATATTTTCCCAAGCCTTTGTTCACACCATTTCCCTTAGTTTAAATATGTCCCTTCCTTTTGGCTTGTTTGAATCCCAATGCCATTGTTAATGACAGTATAATTCCCCGCCTCCTCAGAAATATGTATATCTCTATCAGCCCTGCAGGATATAGTCTCTGGGTCCTTTGAATTTCTATAGCATTCAAATGTGTAGTACTCATTTGTCAAATATCACTCTCTCTTGTTTGCTTACCAATTTCTAACTGTGAGTGTATTGTCTCCCCCAGATTGCAAGCTGCTTGAGCGATGAGGCCATCACTTGGCGTTTCTGCACTGATGATAGCATCCAGCACCCAGCTTACACAGAGAAAACACTAAATAACTGATGGCTCAGATACCAAGTCCCCTGAACAGTCTAAACAAACCAGCTGCCTACTTCACTGTCTTTCTTTCACTATAAATCAATCTTTTAATTTCCCATTTTACCCTTTACTTTTTTTCCTACTTTAACTGTCCATAGCACTAAACAAAATTACATGTTTTAACATTGGACTGACTACAGATTCTTGCATGACATGTATGGGAAATATTTTCTATTTGCCAAACTGATGTATACTTAAGACAGGCAACTTGGACCATGCATAAATGTTCATTGCTGCTTCATAATCCATTATGTAAGTATTTATCATGTATTTAACCAATTTTTTAAATTGGTGTTCAATTTCTTTATTATAAATAATGTTGATAAATAAATGTACCTACCTATATTTTTATGCACATCTCGTTATTTTCTGATTAAATTCCTAGGGTGATTGATATATATTGCTAAATTGCCATCTAGAAAGTTTGAAGCAATTTCATTTTCACCACCAGTGTACAAAAGTGCTTGCTTACAGAGAGTGGTTGCCTCAGGTTGGCTTTAGGG
>NW_017738364.1:0-996 GCF_001890085.2 Hipposideros armiger | reverse complement strand
GTATCTTTCCTTGGAGGTGGCAGGCTCCTCTAAAGAGTCTTTTTCTGTGACTTTCAAAAGTTTGAGTATGATGTGTCTAGGTGTGGATCTGCTTGTGTGGATCTGCTTGTGTTTATCCGACTTGGAATTTGTTGAAATTATTTGGTGTGTACATTGTATTTAATCAAATTTTGGAAGTTGTTACCCATTATTTCTTTAAATATTTTTTCTGTCACTTTTTCTCCCTCCTCTCCTTTTAGAACTCCCATTATGTACACTTTATAGTATCCCATGGGTTTTTAAGACTGTTCATTTTTCTTCAGAATTTTTCCTTTGTTTTGCAGAATAGAAAATTTACATAATTTTCATTGACCTGTCTTCTAGTTCACTAATTTGTTTATTCTGACACCTCAAAATTGCTGTTTAGCCCCTGTAGTAATTTTCTTTCAATTTTTGTACTTTTCAATTCCAGAAATTCTATACAGTTGTTTTAAATAATTTATATTTTTAAAATAATTTATATCTCTAACAAATTGTCTCTATTTCATGACATCATCGCATATTGTCTTTTAATTCTTTAAATATGGTTTTATTGAGATCTTTAAATATATTTATAATAGCTGATTTTGAATCTTTATCTTCTAAGTCCAACATCTGAGCTTCCTTATGCACAATTTATATTAATTGCCTTTTTTTCCTGTCCAAGGGCCATACTGTCCTGTTTCTTTGCATTTAAATCTCTCCCTCCCTCTCCCTCTCTCTACCTCCCTCTCTCTCTCTCTCTCTCTCTCTGAAAACTAGATATTTAACATAATTTCTAATATGTAATTTCTGGAAGCCAGAACCCCCTCCAGTTTTGTTTATGTTAATGTTTGTTTGTTTATTTTCTTGGACTAATTTTGTAAAGTCTGTATTCTTATTCTTTTTATTGTGAAATAAACATATTTTTAAATTAGTTTCAGCTGTACAACACAGTGCAATACTTATACTTTTTACCTCTCAAAGTGACAACCCCCC
>NW_017738363.1:0-1020 GCF_001890085.2 Hipposideros armiger | reverse complement strand
TTAGTTTCCTCAATTACAAAATGGGTATTATAAAACCTGCTTTTGTGGTTGTCATGAGGATGATATCTGCCTAAATTAGTGCAAGATACAAAGAACATGTTATCTCAAGGCTGATTCTTCACTGACCTGCCTTATTCCTGGGGCACTGCAACTTATGTCCTCTGCTTCTTACTGCCTGTGTCAAGTAGCACCTCTCCTAGTGCAAGGAAGGTGAAGAACATTTGCATAGGACAAAAAGGCTAGAGGAACATATACGAGTATGTCTGTAAAAGGATACCATAGGTCTCTTAATTAGGAAGAGAGTAATACCACCAGATTCAGGTATAAAACTAGTAGAGAGATTAAGATGTAATAATGGAGGGATCAAACTATCCAGATAGATACTATCACCTTACCATTCTTTTCAAAGGAAAACTCCAGAGGTATCTATCTATCTATCTATCTATCTATCTATCTATCTATCTATCTATCATCTATCTATCTTAAAGTCAACTGAATCTTCACATAAGAATTATTCCTGTTAATACTTTGCTATATTTCCCTTCATATGTATATTAAATATCTATATATTTCATTTTACTTCTTTCATATAACCTTATATTATGAAGAAATTTCTAAGAGGCCAGGGAAATACTATAGAAAAGGAAAACTGCCAGGCATAATTGTGTTTGAGACAACAGGGATTGGGAAACTTGTTGACAAACTCAGAGCTCATGACCTATTGAAATAAAAAAAGCCACTACTCAGATCTGCCAATTGTGGCCATGCTGGATTTTATAACTGTTTAATAAGAGAAACTGTAAAGCCTGAATTTTATGCAAAACATTTCTGTATTTTAAATGTTTTCTGAAAACAATGTGAAGACTAAACAAACTATATCTGAGAGTCAAATAGATACTTCACATCATCACCTTTAACAGTCCCTGCTTTAAATGTACTTCAAAGACATGAATGAGTGTAATGGGTGAATAATCACATAACTTTATCTTCTCCTATTTTTGTACATCTAGTTGTTCCATT
>NW_017738362.1:0-1070 GCF_001890085.2 Hipposideros armiger | reverse complement strand
CCAGTTCGGATCCCACATGAGGGCCAGTGATGCTGCGCCCTCTACAGCTAAGATGGTGAACAACAGCTCGACCTGGAGCTGGGCTGCCATGAGTCTCCGGCGATGGTGTAGGCTGCAGTGGAGCTGCAGTGTGCAGTGGGCTTCCGTAAGCTACCATGAGCGGCCAGCAGCCGGCGTGAGCTGCCAAGAGGTACAGTGAGCAGCCGGCCTGTGACCCGTGACTGATCTGCCTCAGCCAGGAAGAGCACAATGATCACAATACCAACATGAGCCAGTGAAGCGACGTCCTCCACGACTAGACTGAACCACAAAAGGACAGCAACTTGTCTGTTCCCCTCCCTGATTTCCCAGCGCTGTTCCCCTCCTCCAATTCCCCAATAAAATCTTTAAAAAAAAAAATTAATGAATAAAATGTAAAAGCCTTGTATTAAAATAGGCATTTAAAATACCATAATCATCCATTCCCTTAGAGATTTTGATATTAACTTCCCTCTCCTCCCCAAAGAATCCAAGTTTTAAAGTAAACTAGATGGACCCTATGAAGTATCCCGTAGACAGTCCTCCAGAAACATTATTTTATGTGGAGCTTTTTCTAGGTGTTGGGCAGCAGTGAATTTGAAATTACATTACCTGGCAACTTTCTGAAATGCTGATCCTTTGTGTTATTGATTAAATCTGAACCATTATTCAGCAAAGCTGTGTTAAGATTCACATTTTGTGAAGATTGGAATGCCTAACAAGTACAGGGCATGCCCTCTAATTTGAGATGGGTAAAGCCAAGATTCTCCAGAAAATAATTTTAATTACTGGATTAATCTTCTATTGCTGTGTAACAAATTGCCACAATTAGCAGCTTAAAACAACACAGATTTATTATCTCACAGTTTCCATGGATCAGTAGTCTGGGCACGATTTAAGCTCTGTCCTCTGCTCAGGGTCTTACAAGGCTGTAAATCAGCGGTTCTCAACCTTCCTAATGTCGTGACCCCTTAATACAGTTCCTCATGTTGTGGTGACCCCCAACCATAAAATTATTTTCATTGCTACTCTATAACTGTAATTTTGCTACT
>NW_017738361.1:0-1070 GCF_001890085.2 Hipposideros armiger | reverse complement strand
AAATCACATTGCATCTGTCTTTCTCTGTCTTATACTCACCTCAGCACAGTACATTCCATGTCCATCCATGCACCACAGGTGGCAAAAACCCATTCCCTTCTCTGGCTGAGCAATATTCCATTATAGACATGTACCACCACTTCTTTATTCATTTATCCATCAACAGACACCCAGGCTGCCTCCACATCTTAGCCATTGTAAACAATGCTGCAGTGAACATATGGATGCACATGTCCCCTTGAAATAGCATTTGGGCTTTTTCAGATAAATACCCTGAAGTGGGATTACTGGGTCCTCCATCTCTTGTTATTTTATTTTATTTTATTTTAAAACCTATTATGTTTAATATAAGTATTGCTACCCCAGCTTTTTTGGGGTTTTTTTTTCATTTCTATTTTCATGAACTATCTTTTTCAATCCCTTTACGCTCTGTCTGTGTGTTGCTTGCCTCCATTTTGTTTAGGTCTTTTTCTGGATTTTTCTCCTGTTCTTTCATTTGGGATTCATTTATTTGGTTTCTCATTTTGGCTGCCTCTCTGTTGTTTCTATATTAGGTAGATCTGCTATATCCCCCAGTTTTGGCCAGATGGCCCTATGTTGTAGGTACCTTGTGGGGCCCAGTGGCACAGTCTCCCTGGTCACCTGCATGGGGTGTTCCAGGAGTGTCTCTTGTGTGTGTTGCGTGTGCCCTCTTGTTATATTTGATTGCTATTGACAGGTCAGTGAGTGGGACTGACACTCAGGTTGATTGGCTGTGGGGCTTGGCCACTTCCGCAGCTTATGGGCTGCTGTATGGGGGGCTTATCCCAATGAGTGGTATTTGCCCCAGTGGGCTCTGGTGCCTGTTGAGACCGCCCTTTATGTGTGTCACATGTGTCCCTTGTGGGGCTAATTGGGCAGTGCTCTACTGTCGTCTGAAGCCAACCTCCAAGTATGTTGGTTCTGGGCCCTCTAGCAAGAGGCTCTGGTGCAGGCCCAGGTCACCCAGTGCCTGTGATCAGCTGGGGACTATGTGGTAAGAGCTACAATGTGATACATGGTTGTTCACTGCCTCTGCTAGTCCTGAAGGC
>NW_017738360.1:0-1070 GCF_001890085.2 Hipposideros armiger | reverse complement strand
CACATATGTGTACTTTTTCCAATTTTCCTTCTGTTAAATGATTTTTGGTTTCATACCAGAGTGGTAGGAAAGGATACTTAGTGTAATATCAATCTTCTGAAATTTGTTAAGATTTGTTTCATGGCCAAACATGTGATCTAACCTCAAGAATGTTCCATGTACACTTGAGAAAAATGTATATTCATTCTGCTGCTGTTGGGTGGAATGTTCTGTATATGTCTGTTAGGTTTAATTGATGAATAGTGTTTTTCTAGTCTGCTCTTTCCTTATTGATTTGCTGTTTGGATGTTCTATCCATCGTTGAAAGAGGGTTACTCAAGTCTTCTACTGTTATTGTATTGCTGTCTATTTCTTTCTTCAGTTCTGTCAAGGTTTGCTTTATATATTTAGGTGCTCTAATGTTGGGTGCATATACATTTATAATTGTTACATCTTCCTGATGAATTGGCCTTTTTATCATTATATAATGTCTTTCTCTGTCTCTTGTGACCATTTTTGACTTAAAGTCTATTTTTACTTTATAAATATAGCCATTCCTTCTCTATCTTGCTTACTGTTTGCATGGAATATTTTTTTCCATTCTTTCACTTTCAGCCAAATGTCTCCTTAAATCTCAAGTGAGTCTCTTGTAGAGAGCATACATTTGAGCCTTTTGTTTTGTTTTGTTTTTATCCTTTTAGCCACCTTATGTATTTTGACTGAGGAATTTAATTCATTTGCATTTAAATAATTACTTAAAGCAAGGAACTTACTATTTTATTTTGTGAATTGTTTTCTGCCTCTCTTGTAGTTCTTTTGTTCCTCTTTTCCTCTCTTGCTTTTTTCCTTGTGTTTTGTTGATTTCTTATAGTGATATTCTTGTACCTTTTCCCTTTTGCTTTTTTCTGTCTTCTATAGGTATTTTCTTTGTGGCTACAATGAGGTGAACATAAAACATCTTAAACAATCTATTTTAACGTGCTAATAATTTAACCTCAATAGTATACAAATACATTTACTACCCCTTTGTCACCCTTTGTTATTAATATTACAATTTACACCTTTTCATGTTCGTAACTATCATCAAATAT
>NW_017738359.1:0-1038 GCF_001890085.2 Hipposideros armiger | reverse complement strand
GGCCGGCCCTGATGATAAAAATGTTTAAAGTATAATTAAGATTGATGGAGATCCAGTCATTTTTTAAATTGAGCTAAACCTTATCCATTGTAGTATAAAACAATCTGATCTATTTCTATCAATGTTTCTGATTAGTGACCATATAAAAAAATTTAAATCCTTGTAATAATTGTTTGTTAGGGAAACTGAACAAAAAATAACTTAAAATTTAGAGAAATACAAGCACATGATAGAAATTTCAAATGATGAAAAGATTTCTGGAGATGGTGGTGATGGTTGCACTATGTGAACATACTTAATGCCACTGAACTGTACACTTAAAAATGGTTAAAATGGGGCCAGCCAGGTGGCGCAGTTAGTTAAGAGCGCGAGCTCTGAGCAACAGGGTCACCGATTTGATTCCCACATGGGCCAGTGAGCTGTGCCTGAACTGAGCTGCCGCTGAGCTGCCAGTAGGTGACCGGATGGCTCAGCTGGTGAAAGTGTGTGCTCTTAACAACAGGGTTGCCAGTTGGACTCCTGTATGGGATGGTGTGCTGTGCCCTGCTGCAACTAGATTGAAAGCGGCAACTGGACTTGGAGCTGAGAGCTTGCGCCCTCCACAACTAGATTGAAGGACAACAACTTGACTTGGAACTGATGGGTCCTGGAAAAACACAGTGTTCCCCTTCCCCGATTCCCTAACACTGTTCCCTTCCCCAATTCCCCAATAAAATCTTAAAAAACAAAAAAACAAAAAAAAAAAACCTTCAAATAAAAAAAAAGGTTAAAATGGTAAATTTTATGTTATATAAGATACTTCACCACAATGAATAAAAAAAAGGTTTAAAAATTTTCACATAATACAGAATAGCTGAAACTAAAAAGAGGTCTCTTCCTTTTTTCACTTCCCAGAATTAACCACTATTAACAATTTACTGTTAATAAATTGTTAAATAGAAAAAAAATTGTTTTGCAGTTTTTCGGTTTTTTTAAAAGATGAGATCATACTGTATGTATTGTTCTAGAGTTGCTGTTTTTACTTTATATTCTAGAAAT
>NW_017738358.1:0-1070 GCF_001890085.2 Hipposideros armiger | reverse complement strand
GCCCGAGTCCTCCGGGCAGGTGTAGGGGGCGGTGCCCGGACCTGCCCCCAGGGGCCGTTCTTGAAGGCCAGGGGCGGGTCAGAGAAACGGCCGGTGCGGGCGACGCCCTGGAACCTGCGGGCGGCGACTGAGGCTACAGGTGCCGCGCCGGGTACCGTGTCCCAGCTGTGGGCATCAAAACTTCAGCGCTAGGACCTCAGGCTTCCGAGCTGCTACCAACCCTGGACATCGAGGCCTCCGGGCCTAAGAACGGAGCCCTGGGGTCGTCCGAAGAGCGGGGCCCAGAGCCCCCGGAGTCAGACAGCGAAGTCCCCGGGCCTGTCGCAGAGCAGGACACTGAAGTTCCCAGGCCAGGAGGCGACGTCCCCGTGTCCTCTGCAGAGCAGGGCGCGAAGACTCCCGATCAAGAGAGCGAAGTCCTCGGGCCATCAACGGGACAAGACGAAGGGCGCCCCGGGCCGTGCACACCTGGGAGCTTTGAGAGTGCGGGGCCAGGCTGCGACGACTCCGAGCCATCCGAAGCGCAAAGCGCTGGGGTTCTAGGGCAGTGTCCCCCTCAGGGTTCCGAGACCTCCTCCTCCGGGTCAGACTCGGAAGCCCCCCAGCAGCGTTTTCCACTGCGCCCCGAGACCCCCCAACAGCCCCTGGAGGAGCCGCTCATGGAGACGCCCATCGAGCGCGAAATCCGCCGCAGCTGCGAACGCGAGGAAAGCCTGCGTCGGAGCCGGGGCCTGAGCCCAGGCCGCGCGGGCCGCGAACTAGTCGAGCTACGCATGCGGCCGGTGCTCGGCCTGCCCGGCCCCGGCCCCGCGCTCCCGCGCGCCTTGGAGCGCGCGCGGGCGGGCGCACAGATGCAGCGAGACATCGAGCGGGAGGCCCACCGGCAGGCGGCGCTGGCGCGCCCCGCGACCCCGGAGCCGCACATTCGGCCGCCGCCGCAGCCGCTGGGCGAGCTCAAGCGCTTCTTCGAGGCCGCGGGCGGGTGCGGCTCCTCGGCGGTGGCGAAGGGTGGCACGGGGCCTCAGCGACTGCCCGAGCCCGGAAGCCGGCCGCGCTCTGCCGTGCAGGGC
>NW_017732094.1:824098-826860 GCF_001890085.2 Hipposideros armiger | reverse complement strand
AAATATAAACATAAATAAATGTACCTCAAAAACATATTTTCCTGTCAAGGGAATACACTATTCCATTCCATACTGTCTTTACTCTTATCTATAGTAAAAAGTCAATTTTTTAATTGAATAAAAATCAAAGGCATAAATTGGTAAAATTTTCAACATAAAAATAATACCCTAATTTTATTCTACTGAGGGTGAGACATAGAACTTTCATCAAATTTTAGTACAAAAACCTTATATCACACTTAAGTTAAAAAGATACATGAGAATTTAGAGCATGTCCTTTTAAGATAAACTGAAAAGTTAACAAAACTATCATATCTTATACTATTCATTACCTGCTAGCTGCTGTGATTGTTGAGGTCAAAAGATAAATAGTCACAGGAAGGCTGAATTTCACAAATGTTATTTAAAAATGACTGTAATTACAAATGTTAAATATCTCCATTTAGTTGGCTTTGTAAAAAGTCCTCAAATCCAACTATAGGTGATAATGAGAATGATAAAATTGGGAAAAGTTATATTTAAAAACTTTGCAAATTCCAAGCAGATATTATTGATTGGCTCCTCTTATACAGATTTCTGAGATTTATAGATTAAAAGTAGCTTATTTTTCCTGCATATGAGGGGACAAGAAATTCCTTCCACATCACTTTTCTCTTTAAAAATGTTCTTAGCATATTACGTTTTCCAATCAAAGCAGTCAAGCTGTTCAACACCTTTGCTTATCACCATTATTATTTTTGGTGGATTACCGGAACCACTTATATTTATTATTTTTGTTTTCTTCATCTGTTTCCAGTGTTGGTTCTTTGTTTGTTTGTTTTTGTTTTTGTTTTTGTTTTGTTTTTTAAGATTAAGGATGCCTATCTACTTATTTTTATTTTCTAAATAAAAAGTAGAGAGTATGTTAAGGATTATTAATAAACTAGACTTCATTGTAAACTTACAGCTGGCCACTTTTTGTCTTCACTTTAGCAGGCTCTGCAACAGGTTATCCTATGATGATGGATCCTCCTTTAGGTTTGATGATTTGATCACCGTGAGCCTGGCATGGAAGGAAGTCAATCAGCTAATCTGTACTCCATATACTCCCTTTACTGAGGCAGGCTTCCAGGAACAGAACCTACTGGTGACCTACTCTAAATATCTTTGTCAGATTGAACGCTGAATAATTAAACTAATGATGTTTGCAAAAGTTCTAACCTACATAATGTTCTTGGCAAGATACCCCTAGTAAAAAATTACCTATCATTGATAGCCAGCGTCTACGGATTTATGAGGCACAGCAAGTTTTGTAACCCTCTGAGGTACACAGTGGAGAGATTTCAAAATTTAAATCCTCCCTGCTCTGTCAGATGACCCTGCAGACTCTGACTTAGTGTCCTTATTCATCGTTCTGGGCAAGTAGTACATGGCCAGTGTGGGAAGACAGGAAGCTGTCCTCCATGTCTAGGCCTCATTCTGTTGCTTNTCCAGTGTTGGTTCTTTGTTTGTTTGTTTTTGTTTTTGTTTTTGTTTTGTTTTTTAAGATTAAGGATGCCTATCTACTTATTTTTATTTTCTAAATAAAAAGTAGAGAGTATGTTAAGGATTATTAATAAACTAGACTTCATTGTAAACTTACAGCTGGCCACTTTTTGTCTTCACTTTAGCAGGCTCTGCAACAGGTTATCCTATGATGATGGATCCTCCTTTAGGTTTGATGATTTGATCACCGTGAGCCTGGCATGGAAGGAAGTCAATCAGCTAATCTGTACTCCATATACTCCCTTTACTGAGGCAGGCTTCCAGGAACAGAACCTACTGGTGACCTACTCTAAATATCTTTGTCAGATTGAACGCTGAATAATTAAACTAATGATGTTTGCAAAAGTTCTAACCTACATAATGTTCTTGGCAAGATACCCCTAGTAAAAAATTACCTATCATTGATAGCCAGCGTCTACGGATTTATGAGGCACAGCAAGTTTTGTAACCCTCTGAGGTACACAGTGGAGAGATTTCAAAATTTAAATCCTCCCTGCTCTGTCAGATGACCCTGCAGACTCTGACTTAGTGTCCTTATTCATCGTTCTGGGCAAGTAGTACATGGCCAGTGTGGGAAGACAGGAAGCTGTCCTCCATGTCTAGGCCTCATTCTGTTGCTTCTGTGTCTCTTGGTGGTTTTTAATCTTGAATGTATTAAAACACTTGATATTTGGTGACATTATGTTCTTTAATTTTATGAGTTTTATTTGACAACCCATTCTGAATATTATTTCAGAATTTTGCCTAAAATAATCATTGCAGGACATTTGGTCCTGTCCAAAACATCCACGGAGACATCTGGTCCATGTCAAAAGGTCTTTGAAATTTGGTGCTGTCCAAAACATCCATGCTTAGAAAACATCCTTAGGTTCAAACAGCACATAATCTTTATTTATATTTTTGGTTTATAGCATTAATACATTGAAAATACTATCATGTTTTATTAGTCAAATAATTGTGTTGTGGCTGACTTGCCAATAATATCCCTTCTTGCCTTGGTAGCCTAGATGGAAATAGCACATGAGATTAGGTAGATGGGTCTGGGTTAGAATTTTACAGAAGAACAGGATGTATATTAACTATGCAGATCAAATGCCTCCATGGACATTTTGGACAGGATCAAATGTTTGCCAATCAAAATAATAGGTTCTGCAACTCAGGCATACCATAAGACAAATAAGAAGAATACTTTCTCTTTTCCACCTAATACCAGAACTTAAAATAACTTACAAGAGTTG
>NW_017732094.1:813997-818958 GCF_001890085.2 Hipposideros armiger | reverse complement strand
ATAATATTCTATTGTAAAATATCTACATTTTCTTTGTCTATTCATCTACAGATGGACACTTAGATTGTTTCCATATCTTGGCTATTGTTAAGAAGTTGCAATGAACATGGGAATGCAGGTATCTCTATAAGATACTGATTTTGCTACCTTCAGATATGTATCTAGAAGTAGGATTGCTAGATCATATGATATTTCCATATTTTACTTTTAGAGGAACCGCTATACTGTTTTTTCATAGTGGCTGCACCAACTTAAATACCCACCAACAAACAGTGTTCAAAGGTTTTGTTTCTTCCATTTCCTCACCAAAATTATCTGTCTTTTTTATAATCACCATCCTAATTGGTGAGATGATATCACATTATGGTTTTGACTTTCATTTTCCTGATAATTAGTGATGTTGATTGAGCATATTTTTTGTGTGTACCTGCTGGCCTTTTGTATATCTTCTTTGTAAATATTTCTGTTCAGATCCTTTGCCCATTTTTAATTTTGTTTTTATTTTTTCCCATTGAGCTGTATGAGTTCTTTGTACACTTTGGATATTAACGCCTTTTCAGATATATGGTTTTCAAATATTTACTCCCATTTCATAAAATATCTTTTCATCTTGTTTATTTTATTTTTTGCAATGCAGAAGCTTCTTTAGTTTGATGTAATCTTAATTGTTTATTTTTGCTTTTATTGCTTTTTCTTTTTGTGTCATATCAAAAAAAATCATTGAGGAGACCAATATCAAGGAGCTTTCCCCCTTTGATTTATTCTAAATGTTTTATGGCTTCAGGTTTTAAATTTAAGTTTTTAATTCATTTCAAGTTAATTTTTGTAAGTGATATAAGATAGGAATCCAGTTTCATTCTCTTGCATGTGTCTTATCCAGTTGCCCATTACTTTTTATTTTAGACTATCTTTTCCCCCACTGTGTGATTTAGCTGCCCTTGTCAAAGATTAGTTTACTGTATATGTGTGGCTTTATTTCTAGACTCTATTCTGTTCCACTGGTTTAATTTTCTGGTTTTGTGCCAATACCATGCTGTTTTGTTTAATATAGCTTTGTGAATTCAAATACAACTTGAATTCAGAAACTATAATACCTCCATCTTTGTTCTTTCTCAAGATTGCTTTGGCCTACAGGGTCTTTTGTGGTTCCATACAAATTTTATTATTGTTTTTTTTCTATTTCTGGGAAAAATGCTTTTGGGATTTTGATAGGGGTTACATTGAATCTTTAGATCACTTTTGGTAGTATGGACATTTTAAAAATACTAATTCTTCCAGTTCAAGAATATTTCTATTTATCTGTGTCTACTTCAATTTATTTCATCAATACCTTACAATTTTCAAAGTGCACTTCTTTTACCTCCTTGGTGAAATTTATTCCTAAGTATTGATTCTAAGTATTGATGGGATTGCTTTCTTCATTCTTTTAGCTTATTTTTGTGTATAGAAATGCTACTGACTTATGTCTATTAATTTTGTATCCTGAAACTTTACTGAATTCATCTATTCTAACAGTTTTTGTTTGCTTTGTTTTTGGGTTGTTTTGGTGGCGTCTTTAGGGTTGATTATACAGAAGATATGTTATCTGCAAACAGAGATGATTTACTTCTTTCTTTCTGAGTTGGATAGCTTTTTAGCCTTTTTTTTTCATTTATTTTTTTATCTTTTATTATTACCTATTTGCCCTGGCTACAATTTCTATTACTATGTTAAATAGAAGTAGTGAGAATGGGAATCTTTGTCTTGTCCCTGATATTAGAGGACAAGCATTTAGCTTTATGTCTCTGATTATGATGTTAGCTGTGGGCTTATCATATATGGCATTATTAAGTGAAGTATATTCCCTCTATACACAATTTGAGAGTTTTTATCATATTATGAAAGGATGTTAAATTTTGTCAAATGCTTTTTCTACATCTTTTTAGATGATTGCATTATTTTTATCCTTCATTTTGTTAATGTAGTCTATCATACTTACTAATTTACATACATTAAATTATCTTGCATCTGAGAGATAAATCCCACTTGATCATGGAGTATGAGTCCTTTAATCTGATGTTGAGTTTGTTGGTTAGTATTTTGTTAAAGAATTTTGCATCTACATTGAACAGGGATATTGACTTGTAATATTATTTTCTTATAATGTTCTTGTCTGGCTTTAATATCAGGGTAAAGCTGGCCTCATAAAAGGAGGTAGAAGTGCCCCTTTTTAATTTTTTGGAAGAGTTTGAGAAGGATTGGCATTAATTCTTTAAATGTTTGGTAGAAATCATTAGTGAAGCAATCTGATCCTGGGCTTTTTTGGTAGGAGACTATTGATTACTGATTAAATCTTCTTAATAGTTATAGATCTTTCATATTTTCTACTTATTCATGATTTAGTTTTGGTAGTGTGCATGTTTTTGGGAATTTATCCACTTCTAGGTTTTTTAATTTGTTGTCATTTAATTGTTCATAGTAGCCTTCTGTAATCTGTTGTATTTCTGCAGTATCAGTTGTAATTTTTCCTCTATTTCTGATTTTGTCTTCTTTCTTTTTTCTTTTGCTTTGCTAAAAGTTTGTCAATTTTATCTTTTAAATAAACCAGTTCTTAGTTTTGTTGTTCTTTTGTATTGCTTTTTTAGTCTCTATTTAACTTATTTCTGCTCTCATTTTTTTATTATTGCCTTTCTCCTGTAACTTTGGCCTTAGTTTGTTGATTTTTATAGTTCCTTACAGTGTCAAGTTTGGTTGTTTTTTGAGATTTTGTTGTTGATAATTTAGGCCTTTATTAGATTAATTCTAGGACAGGCAGAATTGGTGTTTTGCAGTAACATGTAGTAAGCAAAAGTCCTGTGATTTCATAGGAAGATAACAGATTTAAGTAAATTTTCACCAGGCTGCCACTACTTACTTACCAATGCTAGCAAATTTCCAGGCTCAAGATCCAATTGTGTCTATTTTCAGTCATATTAGAGCACAATGATAAATATCAGTTTAGACATGTTAGTAGATGTTAATAAATATGTCTGTTTTTAATGTGCATGCTTATATTCATTACTTTGTATAACAAAAGTAGTCATAAATGTTTTAATCAATTACATTATTTAGTGTTTCATTTTGTAAATATAGAAATTGATTTGAAAACTTCAAAGATTATTGGAAATGTTTCTTTTATTCTTAGGTCACAATAGTGTACAGTTAAGAGAAATATACCAGACCTACCTAAAATTCCTGGCCTCAAACTAGTCTCCAAAATGGATATTTTTAAAGTAGAATGACTGCCTATCCAAGATTGTAATATTGAAATAATTGTTAGTTGCAGTATTTATTATTCAAAAAATGTCACGATGTTGTTTTTGTTATATACTGATGATGAAGAAAATAATTATGGCTATTTTCCTTAAAGGACACACCTAAGAACTTGTTTTTAAGAAGCTGAATATTATATCAGAGAGTCTTATCTCTCACTCTGATTTCTAGTTTCTTTTTTGAGTTCCATATGAAAATAGATTTAAATAATGATCCCTAGGCCCTTAAAAGAGGCACAGTGGAAGCCAAGCAGCACACAGCTACAAATCCCAAAGAAGTAAGCCCAAATCATATTTTACCTGTCAGTAATAAATCAGAGTCAGCAGCACAAGAGCTTATTTTACTTGGTCCCTACCAGAGATTTTGTTCAAGAGGGAGCTGATAAGCAGCAGCAATGACCCTGGGTGGACAGTCTAGTTGTCGCCTTTTCTCTCTGTCTTCTGCTTTAATTCTGACTCTCTTCCTCCCCACCACCATGCTGTTCATCACATATCTTTAATGGTGTGACTTATCCTCTTTGTGTGCTTGTTAGGTCATATTTATGTGATGGCTAATTTTATGTGTCAACTTGACTGAGCTAAGGGATGTCCAGACAGCTGGTAAAACATTATATCTGGATGTGTCTGTGAGGATATCTTCAGAAGAAATTAGCATTTGAATCAGTAGGCTGAATAAAAAAGATCACACTCACCAGTGGGGATGGGCATCATCCAATCTGTTGAAGGCCTGACTTGTAGACCAAAAAGGTAGAGGAAGGAACAATTAGCTCCCTCTGCTTAAGTTGAGACACCCATCTTCTCCTGCCTGTGGATATCAGTGCGGGAGACCAGCTCCCACAGGTCCAGGGGAAAGCCCTTTGGTGAGGACGGCATAGGTGATAAGAGAGAGACTACGATGAGAGGAAGGGAGGGAGCGAGGCGTTTTCACAAGGAGTGTCTCTCTCTTATAATTTATTACAGTAAGGAAAAAGAAAAATGCGCGGAGACACAGAAGCGCTTTTTCAGGAAGAAAAGTGTCTCAATTTATTGTTACAGCATGTCCCTTTTTATACCAGACAGTTGACCATTACATCATTGAGCTATTTTTTCCCAGAGATAAACCTTTACCCATCTGCCTTCTACATAGTTTCATTATTTCTTCCTTCCCAAGGTCTAGTCTCCTCAGAAACTTGTCCTTCCTAGAGACTTACTATCTCATGCTATTTCTGTTACAGGGTACAACTGTATTTTTTTCATACTAATGACTAACTTATTTTGTCTTTACCTATGATGGTCAAAGCTGAATTTCAGCCTTGGCGTTGGAAGGATGTTTTATGGCCAATTAGTAGTTATATCAATCACCATAGCTGAGCAGAATCCTGAGACTACAGAGTGCATGCTTTCCTTATTACTAGGAGATTAGGAGACTAAGTGTGACTAAGATTGCTTTTAGTGTATAAAATAGAATTATAGTAATATATAAGACTTACTAAGTTGATTAAGGTAAATAAAACAATTAATATTGGAAGGGGTATTAGGTCTTCATCCTACTAAGAGTGTCAAAAGGGGAATCTTTAGTTAAGGCACAGCGTTTTTCTCACACGCTGGTCACACACACCTGCTCCAGGCCAAGGCCGCCCATCTCCCAAGGGATGGCGGTCACAACCTCTGCCAGCAAGCCGCTTCTCCCCC
>NW_017732094.1:809134-813452 GCF_001890085.2 Hipposideros armiger | reverse complement strand
TCTCTCTCTCTCTCTCTCTCTCTCTCTCTCAGCCAGTCTTCTACTTTTAATGTATTTAAATGAATGCTATGTTTTATTTTAAAGCAATTATTTAAGCTGTTATTTAGATTTAACTATAACTGGACTTAAAGACATATATATATTTTTGGAAAAACTTGAATATTGTTATATTTGAAAAAAAGAAAAACAAAAAATACCAATTAATGAACATTTTGTGTGCCAGTTGTTTTTCAGATGTCAAACAGTATTTTGGGGGTCTCTTCACATATGCCATTTCATTAAGTTACTAGATCTTAAATTGCCAAATTTATTTTTTTAATATTATAATATTTTATATTACTTCCAGTAGGATTAAGATTATAATAACAATCATTAATTATTATCAAATTTGTATGTTTCTCTTGTGATCTCACTAATTGTGCTTGCGGGTTGAATGAAATACTTTTTCTGTTACTGCTATCTGGACATCTACTAAGAGTGACATTTTTCTGATATTAAAGAATATTTTGAAATCATAAAACTAGAAATACTTTTTAAATTGTCAAGTCACAGAGACAACTACCTGCTGAAATTTATTGAGAAGGAAAGTAAGGCTAACAGTTTCCTCTTAGAAACCTACCTTTTAGTGTTGCAAATTTTGAATGATGTTAATACCATATAGTTAGTTCTCAGGTATGAAACCCCCCAAATCATAGAAAACTTCCTTCCCCTGTACCCAACACATTCTAACAATTTTATTTATCCTATATTTTCAATGTCTTCTATCATTTTTCAATGTCCTTCATTGTGCCTCTACCATTTGGATTCTCATGAATCTTTGCCTTTCATTATTCCAAGAGGATTTTTTTCTCTAGCTTCTCCTAGTTCCAGTCTATTCTTATCACTGCTGACAATGATAACTGTCTAAAGCAAAAATGTAATCAATTTACTTTCCTTCTAAAAACATGCAATGCCTTACAGTAGTATGTAGATGAAAATTCAAACCATAGCTTCTGCATTTGGCTGCAGTTCCCGTTTTTGAACTGATTGCAAATTGCATTTTCCCATTATTTCTCTGTACTTTTGTTCAAAGTTTGTGCAATTCTCATCCTTTTGTGAACATATTCATACTTCATGAACCTTGATTTATTGCAAGTGTCTCTCCAATGGTTGACCTTGATCTACTGGTAGTCATAAAATCAATTCAGTAAGATACAGCTAACATTTTTAAATAAAATAAAAGTGCTATACACACTTTACATTTTCTGTAAATATTTTTAACTAAATCATCTGAATCTTAAATTATATATTGCTGTTTAAAATATGTAATTGCACCTATAGAACATATTAGATTTAGGAAAGAGTTCACTGTTGTTGTTTTTTGTATGTATTGACTATACAATTCAGAACTCAAATACAGGATCTTAGATAATTGGTTTTAAAAGAAGTATTATTATCTCTTTAAATGAAAATTTTACAGATGCTGAAAGCAGAAAATACCTAGATTAAAAAGTAGATTAATATAAATGCATATGTATGTATATTATCTATCTTAATAGATTTAGTTGGAAAAATAATTTTAAAAATCTTTTATCTCTAAGTAAAGGGCAATGTACCATGTATTGTGGATTAAAAATAGAAAATGGCTAGGTTTGTTTTTCTTTTTCGTTATTGAGTTCACAATCCAGTTACAAAGAAAAGGCTTGTAGTAATAAATTTCATGCTATTTCTAGATTTAAAGAAAAGCAGCAGAAGGCAACATAAGACATAAGATGAAGAAGTAATATATATCAATCTAAATAAGTATACAAATATAAAGTATGATTTTTAGAGCCATCATAATTTTATATTAAGGTAGTGAACAAAATTAAGTAAAACATGGTGTTAATTAAGGTTGATTATAGAGCATAATAGTTTTAACGAAAGGCTTAATGAATTTAAAGATATGGCAATTTACATTTTTTTCCTTAAAAAGTTTGGTAGAAGTAAGAAGAATAATTATGTGGCATAATAACCATGTATCCCATTTCGAATGCATGCATTATAAAGATGAACAAAAATGAGCACACAAATGAGTAGATACACTAAAAGTCATGGAAATGTACACTGTAAAACGGTGAATTTTATGGCATGTGAATGATATCTCAGATGGAAGGAGAACTGACTCTGAGTGGTGAACACACAATGCAATATATAGATGACATATAGAACTGTACACTTGAAACCTATATAATTTTACTAACCAATGTCAACCCAATAAATTTAATAAACATTTTTTTAATGAGCACAAATTCATACTTACATGTTGGATTGAATTTTGGAAAGTAAAAGTTTCTAAACTTGGTTAAGGCCAGAGTTAAAGTCAAAGCAAATAAAAACTTATAAAAATGTTAAAGAACTATCAAAGGTTTGCAAGATAAAGTAAATTTTAACAAATCCATTAGTAGCAAAGGAAAGTCAAGATAAGGAAATTCGAGGAGGACAACATCAGAATAAAACTGTACTGTGTGTGTTTAAATTACTCTCTTAAGATCAGGATGTGATAATCTTGCCTGTAACTAACGATGGTAAATACAAGAACTAACTATAGCAAATAATTTTGGCTAGAGAGAAGTTTTGTGCATGGTAACTTAAACCATCAAAATATGTAATTGATATATTCTGTTCACTCTGTTTTTTTTAAAAATATTCTCTTTGGGATTTTTTTAAATTAAAATGTATTGGGGCGACAATGGTTAATAAAATCACATAGGCTTCAAAGTGTACAATTCTGTAATACATCATCTGTATATCACATTGTGTGTTCACCACTCAGAGTCAGATCTCCTTCCATCACCACATATTTGATCCCCTTTACCCTCTTCTACCACCTCCTCCCCCCTTACCCTCTGCTAACCTCTGAACTATTGTCTGTGTCTATGAGTTTTTGTTTCTTTATTTGTCTTGCTCCTTTGTTGCTTTCAGTTTTATAGCCCACATATCAGTTGAGATTATTATGCTAAAAGAAATAAATCAGACAGAAAAAGTCAAGAGCCACATGACTTCACTGATATGTGCAATTTTTTTTTCCAGTAATTAGCTTGGTCTGTTTGTCTTGATTCAATCTGATATAATTTGCTAAGACTACTTTGATTTGACTTGATTTACTAAGACCTCCTCCGTGGATGACTGCATGGAGAGGGGGCATGTTAGATGGAGCTACTTGCAGTTTAGTATTAAGAAGCACTGATGATTAAGCTAGAATTGCATTTTAGTTATGAATATTTTAATCCAGGAGATGACATAATAAATTTATAATTTAAAAAGCTAATAAAGTCTCAATACAACACATCAATAATACACTAGACCCTGAGAAATAAAAGCCTCTTCCCTAATATTATAATTCCTGGATGTCTCTGCCTCAGTATCAACTTTTAAATTTTTGAGACTTTCACTTAATACATTTGCAAATGTATGGTTTATTATTACATCCTCCATAGCCATTGTCTAAAACAAGAGATGACCAACAATATAAAAGTAAGAGTCAAAGAAGAAACCACCTCCCTCAGGGTTACATATATGTTTACCTCAATAAATTCATTATTAATATTTCAACGTGTAATCAATTTTTGAAAAAAAATTTAAAGTGAGGTAATTGACATTTTTGTACCAAGTCAAGGAAATCTGGTATAGATACAAATAACAAATAATTAGACATGAACTAGTTCTCTCTGGTTATCTGAGCCAGAGCATTTTAATGTTCATTGTAACTGAAAATTTATAGCAACGATGGCCTGTTACTGAACACTAACAGGCTTTTCAATTTAGCTGTCAGCAGAGTGAAACTGCCAAAAATTATGGCTTGTCATTTCCAGACCTCAGTGTGCTCCTCAAAGCTGCCAGCCAGGGCTGTGCCTCTTTCCTACTAGGAAAAGCCGAGCGAGCAACCTTGAACAATCTCACACGAGTCCTTTAGCCTCAGTAGTATTTTTCAGACAATAGTACTTGGCTTTCATTTCTCTTTCCCACTCAACCATATCTTGAGCTAGACGTCTTGCCCCTCTTGACCCTATTCCTACTCCATGTCCAGTTCAGCTCATTTCCGATTTGTGTCTCTAACCTTGGACTCATTATTTTTCACCAAAGTTGATTTTGTCCTTCTGTTGGTAAGCAGAGAAGACTGTTCTCCAACAGTACCCATGGTTGTTAGATGGCCTCCCCAGCCGTCTACACTTACAACATGATGGTCTCTGGGGTAGCGACTGTATCATTTCACCTAAAGAGATTAAAGTCTGCACAATCACTGTGAAAATAGTCAGAAATTCACACCTCAGGTTTTAGCATGTTTTACTGACTTGGA
>NW_017732094.1:798723-808956 GCF_001890085.2 Hipposideros armiger | reverse complement strand
ATTACGTTTTTGTTGCTGTGGTAACAAATCACCACACACTTAGTGAATTAAAGGAACATAAGTTTATTACCTTACATTTCCATAGGTCAGAATTCCAACATAGGCCTCAGCAGGTAATCAAGGTGTGATCCTTTCGAAAGCTGTAGAAGAGAACCCCTTTTCTTGCAATTTCCAGCTTCTAGAGGATTCCCACATTCTTTAGCATGATGTCTCCTTCCTCTATCTTGAAAAGAAGGAACTCTGCACCTTCCTGATTATTCAATAGTTATATGTCCCTCTGACTGTGATTTCAGCCTGGAAAGGTTAAAAGATTCATGTGATTAGATTGGGCTGACTCAGGTAATCCCAGATAATCTCTGTATTTCATGGTTCTTAATTTTATTGACATCTACAAAGTTCCCTTTTCAACGTAAGGTAAAATTTTCACAAGTTTTGAGGATCAGGACTCATATCTTTGGAGGGGCATTATTCTGACTACCACAGCTTCAATTAATAGCTTAGAAAAGTATTGAATAGAAAGGTTTTAAAAAGTAATCCTCTTCAAATGCTGCAACTGAAACACTAGAGAAATTTTATCAGATGGAATTCCACTGGGTGGAGTTTCATCTTTTGAGAGTAATGGAGTACAGTGGTTAAGAATGCATGGTATCCTTGGGCCGGCCGAATGGATCAGTTGGTGAAGAGTTGACTTAAGAGTGTGAGCTCTGAGCAACAGGGCTGCCGGTTTGATTCCCACATGGTCTAGTGACGCTGCACCTGAGCTGTCACTGAGCTGCCAAAAGGTGGCAGGATGGCTCATCTGGTGTAACAACAAGATTGCCTGTTCAATGGTGGGCTACACCCACCCACAACTAAGACTGAACTCGGCACCTTGAGCTGAGCTACCACCCCGGTGGCTCAGTGGATAGAGCGTGCACTCTTAACAACAAGGCTGCTGGTTCGACTCCCACATGGGGTGGTGGCTACGCCCACCTGCAGCTAAAGTTGAGCAGCACCGCACCTTAAGCTTAGAGGCTGCAAGCTGCTGACGGGTGGCCAGATGGCAACTGGAGCCCTCCACATTGAAGACTGGGGAAAAACAGCTTGGCTGGTCCCCTTCCCCAATTCCCCAACACTGTTCCCCTCCCCCAATTTTCCCAATAAAATCTTAAAAAATTAAAAATTGTGCAAAATATTAAAAAAAAGAGTGCATGGTATCCAGAATACCACCTCACAGGGTATAACTATCACCACTGATCAACCAATATTGATATGATTAAGTAAGTCCATACTTTATTCACATTTCTTTAGGGTTTTTTTTGTTTTGTTTTTTTAAAGATTTTTTTTTTTAATTGAGGAATTGGGGGAAGGGGAGCAGACAAGTTGCAATCCTTTTGTTCTTCAGTCTAGTTGTGGAGGACGTTGCTTCACTGGCACAAGTTAGCACCATCATTGCGCTCTTCCCAGGTGAGGCAGATCAGTCATCGGCTTCTGGACGGCTCCTCACAGTGGCTGCTGGCCACTCACGTTGGCTGCTGGCTACACACAGTAGTCCATGACAACCCACCTGCCGTCACCTGTGACTCATGGCAGCCCAGCTCCAGGTCGAGCTGTTGTTCAGCATCTTAGCTGTAGAGAGCAGTGTCACTGGCCCTCATATGTGGGATCTGAACCAGGGCCCTCTGGCATCCCAAGCCAGTTCTTAACCAATGCGCCATTCGGCTGGCCCACTTTAGTTTTTACCTAATGTCTTTTTACTGTTCCAGGATCCCATCCAGGTTTCCACAGAACATTTAGTTTTCATGTATCCTTAGGCTGTGACACTTTCTCATACTTTCCTTGTTTTTATTACCTTGGCAGTTTTGAAGAGTTATGGTTAAATATTTTGTAGGATGTCCCTCAATGGGGTTGGTTTAATGTATTTTTCATGAGGACAGGGTAATAGGTTTTGGGGAGCAACACCACCTAAGTAAAGTGTTATTGTCATCACCTCATACCAAGTGTATATACTATCAACATCACCTTGTCCCAATTGGGATTGATAAGGTTCTGATAAAGTTTTTTACTTGTATCATAGATCTTTGTTATGGAGAATGCTATGAGCGTAGGCTTATTCTCTGGAAAAAAATTGGAATAAGTCAGGATATCAGATACTCACCATTGTTATTTTCTTATCTTAAGCATCTGCCATCCTGTGTCAGCTTACTTTTATTTTCCAGTGTTTTTGATTAATTGCTATTTATTATTTGTCCAGAGATTAAATTAAGTTGTTATCTGAATGAGAGTCTTTACAAGAGAGGTTATTTCTGCATTAGTGAACTCTAAACACTTTTCCTTTTTTTTTTTAAACTGATAATGAAGTGAGTTGTATTGGTAAAATTTTTATTATCAAAGCATCTTTGAATAGCTAAACAAATACTTGTTGGGCAACATTCACTGCTGTTCGAATAGCTATACAATATTATTTGCCAGAGTATTATTTAGGATATTTGCATGAATGTTCTAAAATGATATTGGTCTCCAGCATTGTTTTAATGCTCTCTCCTTTAATGGTTCTAGTTTCAGGGCTATGCTCAATTCATTGTCTATAATTTTCTAACATTTTTTTTCTGTGTTTTGGAGTTCTGGCTATAAGATCTAAGTGTTTGTTCCTTGAAGACTATTTAAAGCCAAACTCTATAACTATGTAGGCTCAGTGCTTATTAGTATAGGTATTTAATAATTGTTTTTATTCTTCTGTGACAGTTCATGTTTCAAGTTTTCTACTTCTCTATTTGTTGCCAAAGAAATTTACCTAATTTGATAAATTTGATAAATTGACATATTTATCAATATATACTATTCTTCATGTATATTTAATAACTCCCCAGCTGATTTTAATAAGGACCCATCATTGTCTGAGTACCAGTGTCATAAACCAAACTTCAAACAGTGACCCTTCAATTCTTATGCATATAGCATAGCATAACAGAAAACAGAAAACTTCGAAGTTAGGAAACCATAACATACTTCTGGAAGCCATGTCTTGGGAATTTTCTAGGCTTCCTAAAACCCATTTTTCTTATCTGACAAAAAAAATGAAAAGAAAAAAAATCATGCTAGTAATATATACCTTTTAGTGTTATGATCATTCAAAAAGTGTAAGTATGCCATGTTCCTGACACATAACAAAATCCCTATTAATTGTGAAATACCAATTTTTTATTCAAATGTGGCCAGTTGTAAGTCATAATAATAAGTTTCATAAGCCTGTTATGAATTGCCACCCTCCAAAACAAGGTAAATACAGGATAACCCTACACATATGAGATGCTTCAAAACTCTTTAACGACCATTTAAAAAGATGGGATTTCCCTGACAGAGAATAACAGAATAGTTTAGTACAGAAGAAAGAGGAGAGAAGTATGAGCTTCTACAACTTAGGCCCCTGTGGGAGGGTACTGACATTTTATAAATGGTGGGAATGTGCTTTTTCAAAAGCACAAATGGTATCATGTAATTTATATTATAAATGGAAAGCATTACTTTAATATTTCAAACAATAGAAATTAAGTCATGATGCACAAAATCTTCTAGATTGTAGGGATTCTGAGAAAATACTGTCTTCTCAAAAGAAAAGGAAATTGGGATATTGTGATGGAAGGAATACATCAGAATTTTTAGGATGAGGATAAAATTTTCCTATTTATTAAAAGGAATTATGATCTCAAAAGTTTGAGAAATAATGGTAAATTGATACCATATGGTTTGGGGACGGTCACTAATTATATGCTTTGAGAGAAAGTTTGATTTTCATTGAGCCTTAGTTGTATCCTTATTAAAATTTGAGGATTAGAGATGTAATTCAAAATATTGTTTACCTATTAATAATAATTATTATGTGAAGATATATAATATAAAATTCAATACTTTATACATTTCATAAGCATATAAAAACAATATATTTAATATATAATACAGATGAAAGGAATATATATGCATATACAGTAATACCTTGGTTAGCGAGCATAATTCGTTCCAGAAACAAACTACTCATATTGCAACATCGCTTGTTTACCAAGTTAAAATGTATTAGAAATGTTTGCTCATCTTGAGGAACACTCGCACACCAAGTTACTCGCAATCCGAGTTTTTACTGTATATGGAATATGTATATCTTCTTGATATATACGTTTGCTTCATCAGTTAATAAAATATGTGCCAAGCTGAGATATTTTTGAGGACAGAGTTGTCTTCTTCCTTTTTTTTAACCTCTATTTCTATAGTTGGATGCATGGATAAATAGATAAACGTGAGTCATCAACACTATCTTATCACAAGATAATTATTTATACCTGTATATTTACTTTTTCAGGTGCTACCTCACTCATTTCTACTTAATTGAAGTCTATGTTTGATAGTACTTTTGCTAAAATTAAGCACGATTGACAAAAATCTAATTGCTCCCCTTCCCAATGCATATGAAAAGGATACCAGAAATCCCAAAAATAATCATAAAGAAATATTCTTGTGTGCACAGAGATGAGCTTTGTCTAAGGAGATTTTATTGAGAAGGAATAGGAATCTCTTAAAGCTTGGTGGCTTTACAGGCACAAAATGAATAAAACTGTCCTTTCCTTGAACATACTGTTTATGCTTCCTTCACGCATGGTGACAATTTTTCTTTAATGACAATTTTCCAAGATGTAATATACCAATTTTTTGTAAATGTTAGAAATACAAACTAATGTTTTTTTAGTAGAGGGAGAGCAAAACGCTGGAAATTTCTAAAGATCAGAAAAAATAGAGGGATAGGCTTTTCGATTAGTATTAATAGAGAGAAAAAATCTTCAATTATATAAAAAACTTGAATAATATATAAATACTACAGGAAGATTTTGTATTGCTTTATTTTGTTCTGCGTTTCTCTGTGGAGACCTTTTTCCATTGTCATGTCAAATTCATTATTGCACTGAGACTTATAGTGATCTATTTTCAAAAAACATTCTACATATTTCCTGGAAGTGAGACATTTATGTGATCAGAAAATACTTCTTGCAATAGAAGTATGATATGAATGCATTCATACCCTTGTATTGTTAAATTAGTAAAGGTTAGTAGTGATGGTTTGAAGATTCAGAGTGATGCCATTAAGTCATGGGAGCTTTATACAGGGAGCTAAACCTTTTAAAATAGCAAAATTAGACATTAAATCTTTAAATTTTACTTTCTTCTCTACCCAAACTGTAAGCAAAAACAAACATAAAGCAACTTGAGTGTGTACTCCTTTACTGTAAAAGACATTTCATGAGAGTTATTTTATTTGTATTTATCTAGTCCTTATTTGTGTGTATAAAACAATAATTTTCAATCTTAGATAAAGCAAAGCTCTTATAAATGTCAAGACACTGATCTTGAGCTTGAATTTTAAAGACTAGTTCTTGTTTCAAATCAACTGCTTTCTTCTGTGTAACATAATTTTCTTTCCAGAAAAGTGTGAACAGTTTTCTTGTTTTCATAAGTAAAACAAAATAACAGAGAAAAATAATTGATTTTATTGATAATCTGTGAAAGTCTTAATATTTTTTCTAAAAATGATTAAACCCTGTTTTGTGTTTCATGTCAACAATTTAGGTTAAACACAAATCTAATCTTCATGTATTTTATGGTTCCAGTTCCAGAGTCCACTTAATGTTTGCTATATGCACTTGCTCTCAACTAAAAGCAATTAGATCATTATGTGCATCTATGCCACACTTAGAAGAGACAGCTATGACCTCAAATAGCTGAAATCCAAGGTCTAATATGTAGACCATATAGACCATCGTGAAATGTACCACATTTATAGATCCGCGTCACAACAGAGACAAGTGGCTTAGGTACATTAAATGATTTCTCAGTGGCTACACTGCAAGCCACTGCTTTATTATTAACCTGCCATGCAGGACTGGTTTTGGAGTTGAAAAAGCCATGGTTCTAGAAAACGTTTCTTGGGTAGTCAGCATGTTTTAAGTATTGTACTTAGCAGTTTATCTGTATTATCACACTTAAGATTCAAACAACTCTGTAATATGGGAAATATTATCTGTTTTATAAAAGAAGGTACTTATCCTCCTGTGTCCACCGTGTCATCACTAGTAAGTAACTGAGCTGGTTTCCAAACCAGATCATTGGATTCTAGGGAGCATGAGCTTAATAAGTCTGTGTAGTGAAAAGAGCCCTAAAAGATCAGTCACTGGGGAGATAATAGCTTATGATGACTGCAGTCTAAATGATTTTAAATACCCCACCATTGAGAAACCCAGTGTTCCCTTTATATATTCCGCAAGGGATACGAAAGTATAAACTTCACTTTGTGTTTTAAATGATTGCCCAGCAAGTGGAAAGTCTTTTTAAGAAGTCATGAGGAGGCAATGATCTAGCACAAAATCCCTCATCAGCTTCACACAGAAGGCAAACTCTTTTGAACAAATGCATTTTTCTGTAAACAATTCCATTATTAGTAGCTATCTCTTCCCAGCAGGTAAAATGTGACACAACAATAAATTTTCCTTCACCGTATATTTCTGATGAAACAGAAAATAACTGTGTTCAAAAAGCAAAAGGCCAATTATTTTCTACTTCTCAACTGTTTGAATAGCAACTGGACAGAAATAGGTGACATAATGTTTATTATGTCTGAGGATAAAGGACCAGGAATTTAAATCATGATTGTACAGGTTCTATTCTAGGATTTTAGACCTAGATGGAACCACAGAGATCAAATTGCCCATCTCACTTAACTTGCAGGCAAAGAAATTCAAGCTCAGAAAAGTTAAGTGGTTTATTTAGTGTCACACAGCTAATTATTGACAATTCTGGGAATAGAACGCAGGTGTCTTGCGTACTTTTCTGAGGCTGATTTGAGGCACTGGTGTAAGCATTTAATTAAAGTTGAATTATTATTTGTTTCTTCTCTTAATCTCAGCCAGAGTTACACTCCTTGTTGCTACTACCAAAATCTCGAGTCATCCTGAATTTCATTCTTTTTCACTTCATAAATCACGTTTCTGCACTTGGAATCCTGTGTTTTATATATTCGTTTATATTTTGTTGTCTGCCTTTGGAAACCTAAATGCAAGTTCTTTAAAGGCAGCAGCTTTATTTATTTCGTTTAATCCTATTTCTAGTAGAGTGACCACCCATCCTGATTTGCCTGAGGCTGAGCGTCTCTGGATCCTGTTATTTCCACGCTGACACTGAGAATATCCTGGGAAAACTGGGAGGCGTGGATCACCCCATCAATGCCTCTGCATAGTTTCACAAGTTACGCATCTCACTTTTCAAAGGAGTATCATTCACATCAGAATTCTCATAGATTTAATTATTACCAGTGTATTTGGAAGATGGCAGCAATAAGGCTTAATTTACAAATAGTTGCTCTTTGAACTGGATAGTGCTAGTTCTAGCCTCATTTTAAAGGACGGCTTATGTTACACTGGAAGGACTCAATTAGCATTTGTTGCCAGACATAGCTGTTAAAATTATAGCAAGAAAGGAATAATATTCAATTATGATTTCTGATGAGAAATGATTTATCTATGCACAATTTCTCATATTTTGAGCTGAATAATTTCTTGTTGGGAGGGGAGCTGTCTAATGAGTGGCAAGATCACAGCTACATACATATATAACCTACATACTATATCTGTATTTATATTCATATGTATTTATAACATAACTAGGAATTTATGGCCACATAGGTGCTATATGCAGAGACATTGTCTTAAAAGGTTATTATTTTATTTCATTATTTGATTTAGGATGATCAAATGAAACCAGTGAGAAAAAGTACATAGAAAAAAAATATTCTTAGTTTCAAGAAATAGACAGAAAATCTCTTCACTATAAAAATAGGATCCTTTAAAAATGGCTTTTAGATTCATCTCAACAGAGTGACCATCACTATAATGAGTGGGGCTTGGCAGAACTACCTTCAACTCCATTCCCCGCTGTGACAAACAAACCCTATACTTAGTACCTGTTTGCATTGTTGAGATGAAATTTGTCATGTCGCTTCCTATACAGCCTCTGATTGTGTTTGTGGTGTGGGATGGCTCTACGAAGCCTTCACAGAATTGTACTTATCAGCTATTCACTGCTATCACAAGCCACAAAATTACTATTTTCTTTCACAATCATCCACTTCCAATAGTTCTCTCCAGACCCTTCAATGACTAGTTTAGATGTCTGGTAATTTTCTTTGGACCCCAACATCCACTTTATCCACAGCCAGACATCTTTTTTCATTGTCATGAGGAATGCCTTTACAAAAGCGGCTTTAATGTGTTTTTTATAGAGGCTATTTTGTGGCTTTGTTAGCCTTTCCTCTTGTTCTCTTGATCAAAATTACTTCAACAAACATATTTTGCTTCAATTTCTCCTGGCTTACATTTTACCTCCTAGTCTGTACACTCAGTCTATTTAGTTACTACAATATTCTTAGCCCACATCAACTGCAAGCATCTAAAATATCTTTGCTTTGCCTTTCAAAAAATTCCTCAAAATGCATTTGGAGAAGGTATACTGTTTTATGTTTTTATGACTATTTTATGTATAACTTAGAATTTGTCATAAGCCTCCATACTTAATGGGAGGCGAATGTTTTCACAAGGACAAATAAGTCTTCATGCACATATGAAAAACAGAAATTAATTTTGCTTTGCTTTTTCATTTACTATTGGCTTCCGGCACGTACTCTCAGGTCAATCATATGTTGTATTGACACACTCTGCTTGTAGCCATCAATCTTTAAGAAGCAAAAGTGAGCTCTTAAAGAGAAAGTTAACATTATCTTTACAGTTTTTCATACATAATGCCAAACATTTACTCACAAATTATTACTCATAAAAAGACCAAAAAGCAAGGAAAAAGAAATTTACAATTAAAATCAGATCCTCATAAAAATTAGGTATTGGAGTTAACAAACAGAAATTTAAAATAAATGTGACCAATATTTTCAAAAAAATGAACAGATAAAATGGAGACTTCTAGCAGAGAAATTAAATTAAAAAAATAGAATCAAATACAAATTCTGGCATTAAAATGTAAATTAATAGAAATTAGGAATGCAAGAAATTAAGAATTCAGGCTCAGAGGATCCACAGGGATCTGGGAATTCAAGTTTCTCAGATGAGCCTATCTGCATCTCTCCATCCCAAGTCTAACAGTCCCACTTCTTCCCTGATTTTGGCATAACAGAATTACTTAGGCTTAGAATTCAGCAGTATTTGACTTTCTCCCACTCATAAAATTAAGTTCTTTGCCTGACCTTTATCTGTTTTTGACCATATGCTATAGATGATGAGGGTTCTTTAAATGCTGCCTGCAAGGCTTTCTGAATGTATCAACTTTGGTTTTAAGTGTTGACTAATAGACCTACCCTGCAATGTTCACTTTTCAATGTATCAGCCATTCCATTTCCACTGTCTTTATAATTAGCATTTCCTCTACACCTCTCAGATGTCCAAGGTTTGTACCAGCTAGTGAATTTCATTCCACCTGCATCTCATCCCAACTGACCACATATAAAAGCCTTAGCAATCATCATGCTTATGACCATCTATAGTTCATCTAGTGCTAGTGATGATGCCATCATCTCCATTTCATTGGTAAATTATACAACTCTGTAGTCACTTCTGTAAAGTCTGCTTCTTAGAGCCTCTTCTCTCAAGTCCTTAGAGGCAGAGTCTGAGGAAGGCATTCTTTTTTCAATTGTTTATTGAGAGAAGAATGAATGGAAGAAGAATGAGGACAGTGGGATTGGTCAGTGGCCAAAACTAATGTATGAGCTCTGACAGTTAATTTCACGAACTCATCCTAGAAAAAGTGCTACATACCTCATTGCTGAATATCACTATGGTCACCCTCAAAGTACTCCGCTTGGGAAGCTATGGACTGATGCCAGTGCCTAACCCACCCTTCAAAGCAATTTTGGAACTCTTTCTGGAATGGCCATCAGAGCTGCAGTTGTATTACCCTTGATGTCCTGAATGTCATCCAAATGTCTTTCTTTCAATATTTCCTTTAACTTTGGGAAAAGAAAGAAGTTATTGGGGGCCAGATCAGGTGAGTAGGGAAGGTGCCCCAATATAGTTATTTGTTTACTGGCTAAAAACTCCTTCACAGACAGTGCCATGTGAGCTGGTGCATTGTCATGATGCAAGAGCCATGAATTGTTGGTGAAAAGTTCAGGTTTTCTAACTTTTTCACACAGCCTTTTCAGCACTTCCAAAT
>NW_017732094.1:748394-798038 GCF_001890085.2 Hipposideros armiger | reverse complement strand
ATTAAAGAACTTAGAATTTAAATTCTCCCCCCACCCCCAATACACACACACACACACACACACACACACACACACACACACACACACACTCACACACTCACACTGGTACTGGGAGTGGCATAATTTCTGAGTCAACCTACCTTGAATTACTTGTGGTAAGGGCACACTCCACATTACAAGGTGTTCTGGCATCTTCTCTTTCCTGCCATTGTTTTTTTTTTTTTTCTCTCTGAATGGACAAAGATGGGAAAATGATGTCTTAGATGTATTTTTAAATAAGATAACCATAAAGCATTTCCCAGTTAAGTGAATCTAAGAATTTTGGAGTATAAGTGTGATAGGTGAGAGAAGGAAACTTTTTATTTTAATGCCTGGCTGACGATGGTAAATTCTCAGAGGATTCACACTATGAGATGGAGAAAATTCACAGAGGCCAGTGAGCACAGAAGCCAGCTTCTACCCTTGGATCAGGGAACCCTGGTGACCAGGGAGACAGGAAACAGTACTTGGGAGCCTTGAGGGTGAGAGGTTAGATTACAGATTTCTCAGAAAAATTCCACTTCCTCAGGAAATGAATTAGTACAAACCCTCCATGTAGAGGTAGGGTGACAGTAAGGATCCGTGTCTGTCTCAGCCTTAACTGGTGGAGAGGAATAAAAGAAAAAGCTTCTGGAAAGAATCTCTAATCACACAACCTGAATTCATACCATCTCCCTGGCATGAAAAATCTGCTGTAAGTGTATTTTAAGTGGTCTCAGATTGGTAGTGGGCAATACCGCTATCAAAAATCAAGGAAAATGGTTTCTGGAGGAATGCAGATTGTAATTGAGACTCAAAGAATCACCATAAGTAAAAGGCAAAGTATCATGTAATCAAAAAAAACAACAACAAAAAAAAAACAACAACAAATAATCATCAAGCACAGGTTGATATCTCTAGCCTTAGAAAAACTCAAAAGTAAAAGATATACAATAGTTGTCATTTTGGACTATATATTATAAGAATACATGAGAGAAAGGACTAGAATAAATGACACATTTAGGTTTCATAATTTTACAAATACATGTATTTTACGGTAAATTGTATACATGTATATAATATTCAATCCTTTTTATTTATTTCTTCTCATTTACTATTGTTTACTACCAAAAATATATCTATAGAGTTATTTTCCCACCAACAGCCTTCCTTGAACTGTGCTCTATCTGGATGATATTCATCCCTTTATGACACATGATTTTTTTAAAATTAATATTTACCAAATGTTGTGCATCTGCCGTGGATACAGAAGGCCATGAGAGGGGTGAAATGCATGATCTCTAGCACCTGTTACAGCTTATACCATAAAATAAATTTTTGAGATATGTTTGAAACCATTAACAAAATCAGTATAATTTTGTGGTAAGCTTTAATTTTCTGTATTTTTTTATAGAATTAACTGCTCATAGACACCATTTTTAAAAGGAGAAATATATAGTTGCATATATTTACCTAGAACTTTTGCCAGTTGAAACATAATAGACAAAACATTTACAAATGGTAATTACTTATCAGAACTCTAGAAGAAAGAGGTAATGGCAATGAACCATGAATTGTTTCATAGTAAGACTCCATCACATTTTCAAAACATGCAGATGATATGTATGCCTGTCAAGAACACACATTATCAGCCACATCTGAAAAACAACCTAAAATTTAGGGAGTGTAAAAAGGCAGTATGGTCTTCATTAATTTGAAAAGAGGAGCTGAAGCCTCACAGACATAAAGTAAAATAGCAATTTAAAAAGTATAATAATTGTGATTTAATAACTTATGATGTTTTGTTCATGTGTCTCGATAATATGTAAAGCAGAAATGCATTTGACCTTATGTTTTCACACATAAATGCACTTTTAATTAAGATAATATCATCCTTTAAAAACAAATTCTTTCCAGAACCATTCAGTTGGATAAAATTGTTATTTTAAAAAATTTAATAGCACTAACTGAAGGTCAGTGGTTCCTCACAGATATAAATGTTAAGGCAAGGTGTGTGATTGTGTTTTCCCTTTGGTAATGGCACCAGGGCAAATAAGTCCCAAATTTGTAAGTGTGCAATTTGCATTTGGAAATAAGCCAGTAATGCTTGTTCCATTATACAAAGTCTATAATTACTAGATTTTATAAATGCTTTCCCAATTTTGCTGAAATCTATTGGGTTGTTGGAAAAGTCATAACGCATTTTTGCAATGAAAAACAAAAAATCCATCATGCCCTTTTTGACAACCCAATATTAAAAGTAAAATAGAATAGAAAGCAAAACACATGGACTACGTCATATAAAAAAATCAAAGTAAATTTAAGAAAATTAGATATCTAGCTTGTCTATCTATATCAGTTAAATAATAATCAAATTAAAAATAACAAGTTAAATAAATACTTTTGGAAGGGATACTCATCAGAGTTTTATTTCCTTTATTTTGTAATAGCAGTAAACTATTTATAAGAGTAGTATTAAAAAATGAAGCCCTTGCTTACTTTTAAATCACTTAAATGAGAAAGATAACATTTTAAGTAATAGTATCAAATAAAGTAATAGGTGATTATTAAAAAGAAAGGTTTGAAATAGGAAAGTCATAAAGCAATCGGTAGAGTCATTCAAAGAGCTAGTGTGCATAATTTTTGGTCTATTTTATTCGTGTTTTTTTATTTTAATTTTTTTTTTAATCGGGGAATTGGGGAAGGGGAACAGTGTTGGAGAATTGGAGAAAGGGAACAGCCAATTTGTTGTCCTTCAGTCTTAGTTGTGGAGAGCGCAGCTAGCTCAGCTCCAAGTCCAGTCACCATTTGGCCACACGTGGGCAGCTCGGGGCTGCTCAGCTCAAGGTGCTGTGTTCAATCTTAGTTGCGGGTGGGCGTAGCCACCATCCCATGCGGGAGTCGAACCAGCAACCTTGTTGTTAGGAGCACGTGCTCTAACCAGCTGAGCCATCTTGCCACCTGTTGGCAGCTCAGCAGCAGCTCAGCTTGGGCACAGCTCACTGGCCCATGTGGGAATTGAACCAGCGACCCTGTTGCTCAGAGCTCGCGCTCTTAACCAACTGAGCCACTCAGCTGGCCCTCCTTGTTTTAATTTTTTCTCTGACTTTTTAAAAAATTAAATTTTGGGGGGTGTCTCTGACTTTGCTTTAAATTCATTTGTTTCTCCAGAAGCTACTAGAGAAAAATAGTTTTATAAAAAAATATCTAATGTGTAAGTTATGCTTCTAGAGATACACAATTCAGATTAATATGACATTGAGAAATTGTGAATTTAAAAAATGTATTGGGGCCGGCCTAGTGGCGCATTGGTTAAGAGCTGGCTTGAGACGCCAGAGAGCCTCAGTTCGGATCCCACATATGAGGGCCAGTGACACTGCCCTCTACAGCTAAGATGCTGAACAACAGCTCAACCTGGAGCTGGGCTGCCGTGAGTCGCCGGCGAAGGCGGGTGGGTTGCCATGGGCTACCGTGAGCAGCCAGCAGCCGCAGTGAGCAGCCGTCCAGAAGCCGGCGACTGATCTGCCTCACCTGGGAAGAGCGCAATGGTGGTACTAACTTGGGCCAGTGAAGCAACGTCCTCCACAACTAGACTGAAGAACCAAAGAACAGCAACTTGTCTGTTCCCCTTCCCCCAATTTCCCAGCGCTGTTCCCATCCCCCAATTCCCCAATAAAAATCTTTTAATAAAATGTATTAAATATTTTCCAACATATTAAATACAGAGAACCAATTTAACACCTTTTAAGAAGAGCTCAGGTTACTTCAATTAAATACACTCAGAAAAACTGTGATTTTTTTTTTTTTTGCTGAAACATTTATAATTAGCTCTACAAGTTTTTTGAAAATTATTTAAATATTTCACAACCAGATTTGGTGTTTCACCGAATGTTAGTATTCTTTCAATGTAACAAATTATTTATATATTCAATTTAAAAAAAAGTTTTCCAGATACTGCATAGACAATTACTTAACTAGTTTTCTTTTATTAGTGAATATAGTACCTAAAATTTTTTATTACATATAACACATTGATAGAGATCTTAAAGATTACAGCTTTTATCATCACTTGCAATTACTTTTTAAGATAGCCAAAGTTGAATTATTATATGAAAATATGTGGAATTTTTATATTAAACATACTAATTTTCCAAATGCTTTCCAAAATGTGTTTATTTAGTCTATCACAGCAAGGAATAAGAATGCTTGTCTTGCAGCATTCTTAGCTATATAAAGATTTTTATTTCATTTGAACCATGATTTTTTTCAAACATATAGAATGTTGATATAAAATCAATTCAATTTAACATATTCTAAATTTTTGCCTTAAATATTTTTTCCAAGTTGATGAGTAAGAACTATCTCTTTTTAAGATGGCATTGAGGATTCTTTGACAAATTATTTAGGTTTTCTGGTTTTTTAAATTAGCTGTGAATATTCTTTGTCTATTTTACTAACAACAGATTATTTTATTTTTAGTTAGGTATTTTAATATGATGTATGCTAATGCTAATCCTATATCATTATGTGTTTAAAATATGTTTTCAAATCTTTGACTTATCTTTTTATTTTTTTATCTGCATAAAATGTGTAATTATAATAAAAATTGGTACATTAGTCATTCATCATTTATATATTTCTGCATCTTCTTTTGAATAATTTGTATTTTCTTCATAAAAGTTTAAATTTTATATTTTTTGCTTATCAGCTGATATTAATTTATGGTGATTGTGAGAGGTAGTAATCTTTAATTATTATTGTTTTTTCAAATGGAATTTGCTGAGAAAGGCAGTCACAGTTGAGCAGTCTCTGGACCCTTTCATGGCCACCTAAGAATATGCCTTGGAAGAAGAGCATTTTCTTACAAAGAGATAAAAAATCTTCATAAACTAAACGAGGCATATCTCTTTGTTTGGGGATATCTTTCTTCTGGAATTAATGTGTGTATGCTTCTTTTTTCTCTTTAAGTGTGTATCATCTAGTACCTGGCCAACCCCACTGCTATCCTGTTCCCAGCAGGGAGGGGTACAATGCAGAACATCTCTGCATGGCTGCTGGAGGAGACCCTCTGGCCATGGGGGACCAGTGCTCTCTGACCTTGCTCTGTCTCTTCTCTATGTGCCTGTGTGAGTTGTCTTTTTTGGAAATCCAAAAGCCTGCAAACCATGGAGTATGTTGACACTGGGGACTACAGCTCCTGGTGGCAGACATTAGTATGCTATATTTTGTGCTCCTGGAGGTGGGGTTCCTCCCCTGGAGGTGGTAATAGGTATCACTTGCTCAACAAGGTTCATGGATTGAAATTTTGTTTAATGAATCCATCATCTCTTCATTTATTTGTGCTACTTTCCATATTGTCTGCTAAGTTTCTTTAGAGCTCTTAGCCTGTGTCTAGGATTTTTATTCTGTTCCATCACCATATTTATTTATTTTTGTAAAAGTAACAGCCTTAATTGCTATACTTTTTATTTTATTTTATATGAACAGTTTCCTCTTCTTAATCAGGCTCAAAATTTAGTCTGTGTAAATGTGGAGATAAGGAAAAGTGGAAGATGTTGACTAATTGTAACTGGTCTCTTCCCCTTGCAATCCGAAGTTTCCCAACTGAAACATGTCACCACCAACATAAAAGTAGAATTGACTAATAGTTTTATTGGTTTCAAATATTGTTTGAAACCCAGTTTATTTAAAAACTATTTTTTAAATGTTTAATAATAAATTTCCTATTTCAGCCTCTTGCTGAGGCTCTGGCTATTTTAAATGCAGGCTATAAACAAATTGCATAAAGAGGCCTTCTGTGATCCTATTAATCACAAAAAAATTACCCCCTCCCCCACAACTGCCCAAAAGACAATTCTGAATATGTGTTCCTTCCTCTGAAATGAGGCATCTCTGCCCGTGTTGCATAAACTGGGCGTACAGCACAGTGTTACTAAGATGCTTTGTATCATGCTCTTCCATGTCTCCTCTCCAATTCAGTATTCTGTTTCTGGCTATATAGGGGTGAGCGTGGAGGGGGTTGGAAGGGAAGGGATGTCCAGGATGGAAAACGTCTTACTTGACAAATGCACTTGTTATCTAATGATTTTCTCTAGACATGGTAGATGGTCCAATGCTAATGCTTCTCTTCTTGGGTACATTTTGTGGGTTTTTGAAGTTCATCATACAGGGACTATATTGATTCAATAATGATTCAATATTTTAATACACTACTAAATTTGATTTGTTTGAGATGTACACATATTTGTTCATGAGCAATAATAATTTATAATTTCAATTTTGTGTACTCTTCTTGATTACTTTAGAATTGAAAATATATTATCCTCATTAAATAAGTTGGGAAAAATATGCATTATTACTTCTTGAAAGATTTAATAAAAATCTTGTGGTCCTGGTTTCTATTTGTCAGGAAGAGGTTTAAATACTTGTTTGACTAATTCGTTTAGTGATTATTGTTCATTTAGATTTTTATATTTCTTAGTCAATTCTATTAATTCTAATTTTTAAGAAAACCATTTATTGGCATTAAGTTGTCTATAGTTTTATCTTGATTCTTCCACCAATGTGTTTCAGGTTATGCCTCTCCCTACAATTACATCATTGTTGATAATGATAATGCTCTTCAATTGCAGTGACTAATTCCAGAACTTCTGTGATGCCTAAGGTTTATGCGATAAAACACATATTCTTACTTTTTCTATTTCATTTCCTTTTCTTTGATAGTCCTTGAACAGCATTTAAGTTGAAACTTGGACTGAACAATAAATAGGTGGCAATAAGAAGCCCTTTGAGGGACAGTATAACAGCTCTTTTGAAATCATAAACTATAAGTTTTAGTATGGAAAATGGATACTAACCAAAAGGCCGTAAGGCAGAATTTGCGCAGTTTAAGTACTACTTAGAGACAATCACATCTCTCTTGAGCCTATTATTTTACCTTTTAAGTTTAGATTATATCAGCACACTTTAACACTGTTTCTGTAGAATTTAAACCCCATAGTGTGTTATGCTCTAAATTGTATGTGTTTATCATTGGATATGTTTTAATTTTCTAATATTATCGCATCTGTCCATTTTTATTACTTTGCCAATAATATATTTAACAAAGCTAACGTTTATTTTTAAACTAGTGTTATATATGATAGGTTTTATACTTAGCCCTGAAAAGAAATATAATATATAGATTCTTCCCTCATTTATCTAAGACATTGCTTTAATAACATTATCTACCAAGTGAAACTGTTTAATCAATATCCTCATGTTGTCTGGAACTTTCTTATTTTGAATTTTGGAGACATTGTGCTTAGTACAATTTCCTAAATTGCCATGCTCAAAGTAAATATATTTTCATGTTTGATAGGCATATGCGTATTCACACGTATATATACATATATGCATATTTGTAAATTTTTTTGTAATTTAGCAATCCTTGTTAGTTTTAATAAAGTTAACATTTGGTCATTTACAATTATAAAATAAAAATTTGATATATTAAGGTCCTTTCTTAATTTTTTCATGCCACAAATGTGAAATAGCAGATATATTAAACCAGTGCACATTAGCAAGAAGTGATTGTAAGACTGTAAGTAATGGCCTTATAGTAGATTTTATGACTATGTCCAGGTGAACTATGTACCAGGAAAGGACGTCAGTCCACAGGAACATGAAGCACATGTGCCAAAAGAAATAAAAATGGCATCCCCGACTTCCTGTTTATGGTTTCAGGGATTCCCAAGAAAATGCAGTTCCTATGTAAGACTCTGCAAGACACCGCTGCTTTCTTATTATCATTGCCCTTTTACTGGAGCTGATTGCAACTAGTCTCTTCCCCTTGCAAACCAAAGTTTCCCAACTGAAACATTTCACCACCAACATAAAAGTAGAATTGACTGATGGTTTTATTGGTTTCAAATATTGCTTATAGAAATTAAATAATAGTGCCACTCCATTTCTAATTTCCTAACTCTGTAAGAGGAGATATGAGACTGTAGCTAATGAGGCAAGATTCTAAACTATAAAACATATCCTATCACTGATGTGTCATCTATTTAACTTTACCAACAATTAAGTAATACATGTGGAAGGTCAGCATGAAACATAAATCTAAAAGTCACTATTGCAGAAATAGTGGCTCGTTTTTCTCACAAATTTCATATAGGACAGGAATTGCTAGAAAGTAGTTTCTCATGATTCACACTGCATAAGATCTAGACACAGAAAATGTCATGTCTATGAATAAGATTTTTGTGGTTTTTCAGCAAAAGGCCGTTAGAAAATTAGAAGTATACATATTTCTCTATGGGGAGCCCACAAGATGCTTTCACTGCAGACTCATTGGCATAAAAAAGTGCTGTCCTCAGGAATCTATAATTTTTCCAAAATATTGTGGGAAAGGATGAAATGGGGCTCTGAATGATGAAACACCTGAGTGGCTAAGACTCTAAACACTGAAGGACACAAAAATTTATGATTAATAGTGATTCAGATAATAATAGCTAATATTTATTGAGCACTCCATTTGTACTTACAGTTCTAAGTGCTTTAGATATAATCATTTGTTTCCGCTTACATAGCAACCACATGAAACTGGGAATTGTTGCCACCACTGAGAAAGAAAGATATAATAAGTGACAGGCCCACCATGACCTACTTTGAAAAGAGAAAGAACCGATTTGCATCTAGAAGGTCTGACTCCAGAGGGTGATCACTAACTGTGATTTTTGTTCTCTGACTGCTATGCCAAGAATAGGTGGGTGAATAACACAAGTAAGCATTAAAAATGCCCTTCAGTGGATGTGGATGTTCTCTAATCTTACTGCATTCATGGAGTGTGGTTCTTTACCTCCATGAAACACGCTGTCATGACAGATAAGGCACTCAAACCTGTAGTTACACATACACTATAATTTGAAATATTCCCTTCATAAATATTTGTCGAGCACCTCAGCAAAAGTTAATCACTGTCCAAGGCACACCATAATATAAAGCAGACTGTATTCCTGAAGCTTCTAACCAATGTAGGGTGAGATAGTAAACAGTGAATTGTAGAATCAAGCTTTCATGAAAGGCAGAACCAATGCTTGCTAGGTCCACATAGGTGTGAGGGACAATCACTAAACTAGACTGGGTCGAGAAGGGTTTGTGAAGAGCTGGGCTTTACTTGACATATGAAGTAATTGTCTTTGTCTCCAACTTACAAATGGGAAGCCCTTGTGAAGCAGCCTTCGAGCCACCAGATTCTTCTTCTACAACTGTGTCCCCGGACTCCCCAAAGCTACGAAGCAGCAAAAGTTGAAGTTCTAGAATTAAGTATTTAACTCTGCTCAATAGCGTTTACTGACCTTAGGACCTGGATTACCTTCTTTCTCTTACATGTTACTTGCTTCTTTAGGCCATAGATGAACTTGATATACTTGACACAACATCTACCTAGTTCAGCATTGCTGATTTCTCTAACATCTTTTTCTTATTAGCAATCTTAAATAACATCCCTAAATGTGTCCTAAACTCACAATTTTTTAGAAAAAAAAGCCAAGTTACTGCCTAGCTATGTATGACTCAAAGCCTATTTCCTTTTTCCAATATCTTGTTGCCTTTTCCATTGGTCACAAGGTATGGAACATCTCAGATTTATGTCTATAATACCTGGATACTACCTTTGTTTTGAAAAATTTTTGTTCTATGTAAGGTACCTGGGTTTTTACTGCTAACAGCTTAGTCCAAAAGAATGTGTAAATAGAGGTCATCTAAGTTTTCTGTCTAGTTTTGCCGGATAATTCTCCTCTATGGTATTTTAGTGTTACTGTGCAATCTGAGAGTAGTATGTGTTAGAGTTAACTTCTGAAAAACCTTCAGTTGAGAGTTTTCCAGGAATTCAATTGATGGATGAGCAACAAAGAAAAATCAAATTTTAAGTGACTAGAAAAATTGGATATGAACTTCTGAAATCCCCGGAATGCTCACAAAACTTTTCAATTCCTGATCTTACCCATCTTGACATCCTTTATATTCTATCATCAGTTGGAGATGATGTAGTCTAGGAGGTGTGCGTTTAGACTTCCGTAATTTTTTTCTGAGATAATATAACCTTTTATCAACTGTTGGGCTCCTTAGACGTGGATGTGGAATAAATCAAAATGAAATTGGACAACTGATAATTATGCTCTAAAGTTATGTAGAATTTTAACAGTTACAATATATGGGGAGATCACTTGTATGGCAAAATTTATCACTAGATATTAAATCCTCTGAGTCAGCTATCTGTATTCACTTCCACCTGTGCCTACCTTAGATCAGAACAGTGTTAAATGCTATCCAACTTTTGGTGCTCAACTTTGTGACTATTTGAGTTCCCTAGAGGAGAAAATGCTGGCAGTCCTACATTTTAACTATAATTTACCTCATTCATCTTTGAATATTTCAAATCCTCATTGCTATGTATGAATAGTAATAATGCAGCCCACATGTGAGTTGGTGGCCATTACCCCTTGAAAACCTAGTTGAAGTGGATGTAAGCTCCTAATGCTAAATCCTAGGCCATCTTCCCTGGCTCTACTTGCCTCCCTTCTCCTCCTTGTCTCCTCCTTATTCCCAGGTTTCTCTGGACAACTCAGAATCTTTTTCCCTCTGTTCAGTGGAGAAAGAGAGACAGAGAGAAAGAGAAAGATACCCTGCTCAGCTCCTATCTCCAGATTTCATATTAAACATAGTAATTGGCTCAACAGAATAAACATATACCTGAAACCACATCCTTGAATGGCAGTTGTGGTTCAGAATTGTGCAGATCACACTAAAATGCCAAGAATGTAGATTAAAGGCAACTTGAGTCTTTTCATAAGGTCTTTGTGTGTTTATATGTATCTTTGAAAATATATGGGCCTGTGTGAGTACAAATACACATCAAAGGTTACACCTTCAGCAACCATAAAATACGGCCTTTTGTGGAACCTAAGGCAAGAATGAGTTAAATGGTGAGGTTACAATTCTCAACAGTTGGCAGTTCCTAAACATTTTTTTGAGATTATTTTTGATAGAAAGCGAACTTACTCTCTATGCTATAATATATACTAACTAGTATGCAGTAATCTGGTGAAAAAAGCCAGGTAGATAGAAGAATTAGCATATGCCAGCTATGTTAGTGTGATTTAGGACCTCTTGGATTGAACATAGGAAAACTTTGGTGCCTTGAAGAGGTGATATCCAAAGTGCAGTGTTTACTCTCAGATGTATAGGAAAAAATATTAGAACATGTATTTTTCTTTATTTTATCTCATCAATGTTAATGTCTACTTTTGTGTATAATGTATTTGTATAGTTTTATGGGCATAAAATTGATAAATAAAGAACACACGTGTTCATAGGGAACATGCTTCTTCTTCTTTTTCTTCTTCTTCTTACTACTACTACTATTACTACTACTAAGTAGGATATAAAAGAAAAAAAATTAGTTACTGGTTGAAAGATGGCATTAGGTGCTAAGCATAGCGAGATGTCCTTAACCACCTTTAAAAGTTCCAAATTGTTCTTAATTTGTCTGTCAACCTGACATGAGCAATAGATTATCTACTTTGTAAGGAAAGCAAAAAGCATGAGTGACTTGTTATTCCCAGTGAAAGTACAAATATATTTCTATAGATGTTTTCATTTAATATTGATGCTCTGTCTTAAAATTTGACTCTTGCTTACTTCATGTAAAATGTATGTGTTAATATGCACACACACACACAAATGAAAGATTGTTTTACAAAAAGCAATGGCTAGGGTATGAATACTCATAAATAACTACATTGTAAACTGGTAAGTCCACATTTATATAGAGTACTTCTACATTTATACTTCTCAAAAACATTTAATATTGCATGTCATTGTTTTGAATATTTTTAACTGTGACTTCTTTGGTCACAATTTATGAATTCTTATATTTTAAAATTAAATTTCCAAAATACTATTTTTCAACAGTTCATTATTATAAGCACTGTATAAGAATCATCTTCTGATTTCAGGAGAGTCTAGATAAATATATTGGGCTAATTATGCCCTTTATGTATTTAAATAAACCAGTTTTTAAAACTTCTATAATAAAATTGAAAATTTCCTTATTGTGTTTTGATAATATTTTTATAGATTTAACTATATTTTTATAAAGCACAAAAAGATGAGCTATGTAAATAAATAACTTAGATAACATTTGAATTTCATAACAATTAGACTTCACATCAAAATTAAGCATATGTGTCTGCTTAATGTCCTGAGGAATTTCTAGTTATTTTTAATTTTCTTGAAGATAAGATTTTCTTACCAGTTTTATTAATGACAGTTGTTGCCAATAAAAATTCTTCGTGCATAGAAACTATTCTCTAGGAATATTTTAGGGTATTTTAGAAAATTAAATTTCACTTCTATGCCATTAAGGTACAGATGTAATCCCATTTTTAAGAATTCCAAATATGTAAAAATCTTATGAATAGTTCAGAATATTAAATATAATTAGATGTAACACATAAATGACTAATAGTACTTATCCTTAAAGAGGATTATTCAGCTAATGTCTTTCCATTGTTGTTTTTTTTAATAAAATTAAATTTATATAAACTTCAGAAAATGAGCTATTGGAAAATGGGAAGTATACCTGAACCAATAATAAATTAAATTACTGTTTTGATGCACTTAATAATATCCTAGAGGCCTGAAATTACTGATGCTGTTTTCACAAAACTCTAATATATTCTAAAGAGAGTAGTTTCTTCGCTATGAATCTCAAATTAATTTTGTATAATTATCCTACTGATATTTGACAGTGCATTTATGGACATATTTATATTTAAATGTCTTTCTTTTTTATCCTTTGTGAGCCTTTTGAAGTTAAAAAAATTATGCTTTCTTTATATTGTAAAAGATAAGATTGATCTCTATGGGATTAGTTAATTGTTGATAATAATGCTAAAAGCACCCACCTACATATCTCCAAGAATGTTTTGGCAATTAATGAGGTATATTTTAAATCATTTGAGATTCAGAAATGAAACATGCTACGTAAACATAACACCCCATGCTATTATTATTAAAATATAGGCATTTCTGATACAACCTTATAATCATTTTATAAGATTTATCTGCTAATAAAATTACCTGGGTAAAATATTAGAGCATTTCAACATTTCCAGTATTGAGCTTATTCAAAAGCCTTCTTTGAGTCTATGTACACAAAAGAAATAGACGCTAGGGATAATTATTTTGTAGGAGGCCTTATTTTAGAAATGAAGAACCCATGGTCAAAACCATACAAAACAGACCAAGAAGCTGAAATGTTATACCTAAGGTGACAGCGAGTTGGTTATTTCTCCCACCTCATGAGATCAAGCAGATAGACTCCCTGCTTTCTACATTTCTTCAATTGAAAAGGTCTCTTCACTACTGAAAAGCTCTTGTGTTAAAATAATCTTTGCAGTTCTTTCTTATTTGCCTCTAGATTGATTGCCTTTAATTATCCCACTGCCTTATCAGAAAAAGGTGTGAAAATTGCTCTTTGCTCTTCTCAGCTTCTGGCAGGTTTGAGAAGCATTCTGTCTGCTTTGTCCAGCAGAGCAAACCGAAAATGCCTATCACTAACACTTCTCTCACTTTCTGACTAAACACCTCAAATGGTTGACAACATTCCCCCTTCATGAGATCTCCCAACTCAGATATTTTTAATTTAACTCTACTTTTGCTTGACCTTAACCTGTTCTTCCTACAAATTAAAAGGTAGTCTTTAAAGAAAGAGTGCATACCCAATGAGCAATGTCAGATTCACTCCGTTGTCAAAGAAAATGTTATAACTTACATTTATGTTTATTAAAATTTAAAAAGAAACAAAATATACTAATGTTTTGTACATGGATTAGCCCCAATGTCTGTACTTTGCCCATGTATGAAATTGCCAGTTTTTATTTAGAATTTGGAAAATGTACAGAGGCAGGTATAGGATTTATATAAAAAGAAGGGATGCAAAATGACACTGTTATTCATGTGTTGCTTTCAGCATATTGTGAGCTATTGCATTTTGTAGTTAACCATTTAAGTGAATATCTGAATGATCTTACTAGGATCGTGAAATTATTTAATAATAAAATAGAGATTGAACAAAATATTGTTGGAGTTTGTTTGATTTTTTTTCTATTCAGAGGCTTATTGTTTGTCTCATGTGAAAGTACTTAGAATAGTTGCTAAACTTGAAAGACATAGTCTAAATTATTCATGAATTCTATCCAACTTCTGCTTCTTGGGAAATGGATTAAATGTACATTTCCCTATTCTTCCTACTAAGTACAACTGAAAACCATGGGCATTATATATAAAACAAATGTAAGAACTCTGAAAAGTTAAGAGGAGAAGGCAGATGAGCTAGGAGCTTCAGGGCCAAAGGAAGAACAGAGTGGTGAGTTCCATGGGTTTTCTTTTTGCCTAATATGTACCATATTTGGAGCTAAAGAAGACAGCAACCCAGAAACACCAGTAGGTAAAGGGGAAAAAAATCCTGAGACAATGAGAAGGGCTGACTAACAAGACAGAAACCTTTCAGACAATGACTACTCACCTCCAAGCACATACCACAGAAAAAATTGTGGTTCCACTCTTTCTCATGCCAGCAAAAGCCAAGTACTGAGGCTAAATTTTTGTATTTGTTAGACAATAATATGGCACCTCAACCTGCCACCTGGGTGGCATCACAGGAGGCCAAGGAGAATAAGGACCTTCACCACTACCTAGCAGTAATGAGGCCACCCTGAAGTTGGTGTCAGTGGAAGTCACATGAGGAAGAGTGAGGACGTACTACTAATTCTCCCAGACATATTGGTATCAGCAGAAGCCTCCAGAAGAACTGAAACTCTCCTCCCAAAGCCCCGAAGCAGTAACAGGGGGCCTCTTCCCCACCCAGTCTCGATGGAGGTTGAATGTGGAACCTGGACTTGGCAGTCATGAGTAACCTTTCCCTTACCTCTTCTGGACTGTTGTGAGAAGAAGCAACTTAAAAACAAACAAGGGTTTTAATAAGACCCAGGCTAATTTAATACCTACAATGCCCAGGTTTCAATCAAAAGTCACCCACTCATCACATTAAGAACCAGGAAAGCCACATTTTGAATGAAAAGAAGACATTCATCAGACACCAACACCAAGGTGACAGAGATCTTACTATTGTTTGACAGATATTTAAAAGCCATTTTAAAAAATGCCTTGATGAGCTCTTACAAACATGCTGGAAACAAAAATTTGAATAGAGAGAACAGAGAAAAGAATCAGTAAACTTGAAGATAGAATAATAGAAATTACCGAAAATGAGCAACAGATACTATCTATCTAATAAGTAAATAGAGAGAAAGGGAGGGAAGGAGGGGGGGGTAGAGAGAGAGAGAGAGAGAGAGAGAGAGAGAAATGACAAGTAGAGCATTCCCAAATCTGCGGTTGACTCTAAAAAAAAAAAAAACAGTTATATAAGGATTAAAGATTTGATATCTCATACTACATTTGATAACCTCACAACACATTTAGTTTAGTTATACCTTTTCTAGTCTTGTTGATCCTCCAGTGAATCTCCACAGTTGATGTAATTGTGTTGAATCACTATTCTAGTCACTGGGACCCAGTAACAACAAGACAGGGTGTTTGCCCCAAGAAAAGTAAACAGCAATCAAGCTTTCCTAAAGGAATTTGAACGTTTTGTAAACACTTCAGGAAGAGGGTGAGAAGGGGAAGGGAAGAAGTAGAGGACAGGCAATTTGGAAAAGATGAGGGGATGGAAACAGAAGAAAGCACAGGGAACTCGAGCATTAAGCACGTTAAGCATCCTTTAATCACTGAAAGAAGGGAATAGACCAAGATGGTACCATAGGAGGCCCCTGGACTTCCCTTGCCCCATGGAAGCAATGAATATATAGCTGCACATGAGCAATTTCTTCTGAAAGAAATCCAGAACTAGCTGAGCAGCTCCTGCATATCAGCCAAATGAGAAAATACCCACAGCAAAATTAGTAGGAAAGGATGAGACACACTCTGGTCATAAACCCCACCCCTTGCACAGTACCATAGTCAGGAGGGAACCCCAAACTCCAACTTCTCCCTAAGGAGTGAAAGGTTTGGGCTACATACCTAGCACCTCAACTTTTAAGACTCCCACCTTAGGGACAGACTCCCCAGAGAACTATCTCTGAAAGCCCATGGGGCTTGTATCCATGAGCACACAAAGAAGTAGTTCTTAATAGGCATGCTGACCTAAACTACCTGAGGCTCTCACCGCCCCAGGGCTCAGCACAGAGAGCGCCAACAAAAAAACACCCACTTCCCAGTCTTGCCCTGAAAGGGATCAAGTGGCATACTTTAATCTGCTGCAACTTCTAATATTAACACACATCTAAAGGTTGGCTGCGATCTTCCTGGAGATTAGCGAAGCAGGCAGATACTTCCCCCACAGGCCTTTGCCCCACACCAGCAATAAAACCAAGTCACCAGTATCTCTCTGGAAGGAGCCTGAACATGCATCACATGCCCCAGCTCTTGTTGCTGCCGACTAAGGGATGGACCTCCAGACTTTCTGACGCTAACAGCCAACAGAGTTTACATTCACAAGTCCCATGGGGCTGTAGAAAACAAAGAAACAGTGTTTAAACAGATGCAGGAGCACTCCCCGCAGCCTATCCCGGTGGCTACCCAGGAGGCTCAGCACAGAGGAAACGGGCAAAAATGCCCATTACCCAGTTTCTCCATGGATGATGCTTAATTAACTACATACTTTCCCTGAAAGTATGCCTGAAAATCCAACATCTAATCAGCCTGAATCTAGATGATGACTGTGATTCTACTCCCTGGGACATGGGCAGGTGTTGGTACACCCTCAATTACTAGGAGCCACTAAGAACAAAGAAGGAGGCTAGATCAATTATAAAGATTTGAGATACAACCAGTAGCACAGGTTGTGCTGATTGACAAGAATCATCTCTTACATGAGACCACTCTTTCAAAACTGGGAGGGATAATTGTTTTATATAATGCATAGAAGCCCTGTGAACAAAGGATCACAAGAGACTACTATGAATAATTATATGCCAATACATTTGACAACCTATAAGACATAGATAAATTCTTAGAAACATACCAACTACCAAGACTGAGTCATGAAGAAATAGGAAACCTAAACAGACTAATTACTAATAAGAAGATTGAATCAGTAATCAGATATCTCCCCCCACACCCCCACCCCCTAAAAAGTCCAGGAACAGATGGCTGCCCTCATGAATTCTACCAAACATTTAAAGAATTAATACCAATGTTTCTCAAACTCTTCAAAAAAATCGAAGAGGAGGGAACACTTACAAACGTATTTTACAAGGTCAGTATTACTCTGATACCAAAACCAGACAAGGACACTGCAAGAAAAGAAAACAACAAGCTAATATCCCTGATGAAAGTAGGTGCAAATATCCTCAACAAAATAATAACACACTGAATTCAACAGTATCTTTAAAGGATTATAAATCATGACTCATTTGAATTTATTCCAGAGATTCAAGGATAGTTCAACATCTACAAATCAATAAATGTGACACACCACATTAACAAAATGAAGGATAAAAATCATATGACCATCGCAATAAATGCAGAAAAAACATTTGACAAAATTCAACATTCATTCCTGATAAAAACTCTCAAAAGTTGGTTGCAGAGGGAGTGTACCTCAACATAATAAAGGCCATTTATGACAAGTCTATAGCTAACATCATACTTAATAGTGAAAAGCTGAGGAAGAACACAAGGATGCCCATATTCACCACTTTTTTCAACATTGTACTGGAAGTCCTAGCCAGAGCATTTAGGCAAAAAAATTGGAAAAAAATTTTAAAAATACAAATAAAAAAGGAAGGAGTAAAATTGTCTCTATTTGCAGATAACATGATCTTATACATAAAAAAACCTAAATGTGCCATAAAAAAATAAACTCTTAGAACTAATAAACAAATTCAATAAAGTTGTGGGATACAAAATCGATACATGTAAATAAGTTGTTATAGTATGCACTAAAAATGAAATATAAGAAAGAAATCTAAAAAATGATACAATTACAATAGAGCAATACCACTACAATAACATCAAGAAGAATAAAATATTGAGGAAAAAATTTAACCAATTTGGTGAAACATCTGTACACTGAAAACTATAAGATATTAATGAGAGAAACTGAAGAAGACACAAATATATGGAAAGATATTCCATGCTCATGTACTGGAAGAATTAATATAGTTAAAACGACCATCCTACCCAAACTGATTTACAGATTCAATTCATTACCTATCAAAATTCCAATGGCATTTTTTAGAGAAATAGAAAAAAGCAACTCTAAAATTTGTATGGAACTACAAAAACCCCTGGATTGCTAAAGTAATCTTGAGAAAAATGAATAAAGCTTGAGTGATCAGACATTCTGATTTCAAACTATATTACAAATCTGTAGCAATTAAAATAGTATGGTATACATATAAAAACAGATTATATTAGTGGAACAGAATCAAGAGTGCAAAAATAAAACAATTAATATATGAGGAATTGATTTTTGACAAAGGAGCCAAGAATATACAATGGGCAAAGATAGTCTTTTCAATAAATGATGTTGGGAAAACTGGACAGCCACATGTTAAAGAATAAAATTGAACCCCTTTCTTACAACATACACAAAAACTAAATCAAAATGATTAAAGACTTGAACAAAAGACCTGAAACTTCAAATTCCTAGTAGAAAATATAGTGGGTAAGCTCCATTACATTGGGCTAGCAATGATTGTTTTTTATGTGAGACCAAAAAATAAGGCAACAAAAGCAAAAATAAACAGACCACATCAACAAAATGTTGGAAAAGGAAAAGGAAGAAACCCATCAACAAAATGAAGAAGCAACATACAGAATGGGAGAAAACATTTGCAAACCACATATCTGATAAGGTGTTAATATTCAAAATATACAAGGAGCTCATACAATTCAATGGCAAAAACCAACAACAAATAATAAGAAACCCAAATAACTCAATTATAAAATGGGCAAATGTCTTACCTTTTTCTAAAGCAGTTACTCAAATGGCCAACAGCTACATGAAAAGGTGCTCAACATTACCAGTCAGCAGGAAAATGCAAATCAAGACCACAACTAATTATCACTTCACATATGTTAGGATGTCTATTATCAAGAAGACAAGAGATAACAAATGCTGGTGAGGATGTTAAGAAAAGGAAAACCTTGTACACTGTTGGTAGGAATGTAAACTGGTACAGCATTTATGGAAAACAGTATAGAGGTTTCTCAAGAAGTTAAAAATGACCCAGCCATCCCACTTCTGGGTATATATCCAAAGGAAATACAATCAGTATCTCAAAGAGATATCTGTTCATCCATGTTTATTTCAGCATTATTCACAATAGCCAAGGCTTGGAAACAACCTATGTGTCAAGGGTTGAATGGATAAAGAAAATGTGATTATACCTGTATCTGTAGCTATCTCTATCTCTATCCATATCTATATCATCTATATATCTATCTGTCTACACACAGTGGAATATTATTTAGCCTTAAAACAGAGGGAAATTCTGTCATGTACAGCATGGATAAAGATATAGGGCCTTAACTAAGTGAAATAAGCAAGACAGAAATACAAATATTGTGTGGTATCAATATGTGGACTCAAAAAAGAGTCAAAATCATAAAAATGGAAAGTAGAATGAAGGATGGGGAAAATAGGGAGAGGTTGGAAATTGAGTACAAACTGTCAATTATAAGGTGATTAAGATTTGCACATAATACGTAACATGGTGACTATAATTGATTATATTGTATTGTATAATTGAAATTTGATAAGAAAGTGGAACTTAAATGTTCTCACAAAAAAAAGTTAAGTATATGTGGTGATGGACTTGCTAATTAACTCGATGGGGGGAATCCTTTCACAAATGTATGTATATCAAATCATCATATTATACACTTTAAATATCTTGCAATTTTATTGTCATACTTTAATCCTCATGTCACAAACTACTTTTATACATATGTTGCTATGCAAAATTTTTGTTTATTTGTAAGATCAAAATATTCGTAGTCAGCTTGGAATCAAAGTTATTTCTCTGAATGCTTTTTAATTTGTGTTAAACTCTCTTTGAATACTTTTATGTATTATTTTTCATCACTAAAATACTTTTCTATTTATTGGCTTTTGTAAAAATGTTTCTCAAATTGTTTTCAAAGTGTTACTCCCAGTTCATGCTAAGATGTACAGACTTTGAAGGACAAGCATAATGATGAATGATAACTTTGCAGCTACTAAAAGGGTAATTGTAGCAAGAAGAAATTTTTACAACTTCCAATTATCTTCTAATTACAAATACATGCTATTTATATTTTCAGCTAATGCTTGAGGTTACTTTTCCATTAAAAAAAACACTATTCATTTTATGTTGATTATATTGAAAATTAATGAACTCATACAATTTTTTACCTGCTAGGAACAATTTGGAACTGATTACAGAGATAGAATAAAATTTAATATATAGTTCTATAAGAGCAATAAATCACAAAATTATTTACTTATGTAATTTCATGGTTAATAAGAAGAAAATGAAGAAACAAGTAGGAGAACAGAAAATGAAAACGAAGAACATGGGTTAATTTCAGTCTCTAAACTAATTAAGTATGCATTTAACTGTAGTGAAATAATGTCATTTGGAAATGTTATTTGTCAGTGTGTCAATTGGGTTTTGACCTAAAATCTGTTCACTTTAGCTGCAATACAGCATATCGCTTAATTTCTCCAGTTATGAGTTTCACCTTCCAGGGCAATTCTGAAACAGATCTGAATTTTAACTTTAAGCAATCTGCTTGCTTGTTTGATTGTACTTTTCATTATACTGTTCCCAGCCAAGACTTCTCTTTTAAGTTGCAAAACATTCTGCTGGTTTTCCTTCACAATTTACATGATTAGTTTTAAAGTGTTGCTTCCAAAATTATAGTTTCATGTAATTGTCGCTAGGAATTTTCTTGCATACAAGATGCCAATTTTTAGCCTGATTTGCATTTCCACAACTTAAAAAGAAAAACGTACTTGAAGCATTTAGTTATATTCTTTTGTTTTCTGTTGAGTGACATTGCTGTGTACTAGCGCACTGGTTATGGGTGGGGTAATGTTCACTCTCAGGTTCATTGTGTGATGTCAGCATTGCATTAGTCATAGTCTTTGTCTTTTCAGATGGTACAGAATTAAATTTTCTTGCACATTTCACTAGTTTCAACCCATCACCTCAAACTTTATATTTTTTTTAACAAGCTACGTTCCTTGTTAAGTATATTGACATCACAAAATCTTGATATGATGCACTGAGGACACAACATCATCTTTATGATATTCTTGCCCAATGTGCATAATCTCACTCTAATTATCAGAAAATATTGGAAAACTCCAAGTTGAGGGACATTTTACAAAATAATTGATAAATATTCTTCAGAAGCATCAATCAAGGTAAGGAAAGACATGGAAAGGCTAAGGAACTGTTACTGGAGGATAAGTAATTAAATGCAATGTAAGATTCTGGATAGCATCCTAGGATAGAAAAAGGACATTAATGGAAAAACTGGTGAAATTTAAAAACAGTCTACAGTTAATGATATTGTAGCAATGTTAATCTTCTGCTCTTGATAACTATCCTGTGGTCATGTAAGTTGTTAATATTAGGGGGAATAGAATGAGGAATATAATGGAACTTTTTGTATTATTGCTGTAATTTTCTGTAAGTTGATAATTAGCTCAAAATTTAAAAAATATTCAAAAAGAATATAATGGTTAATGTATTGTATTTTAAAGTATTAAGCAATGAGTGATATGAAGCCCCACAGACCAGAATTTCCATTTCTTTTTGTTCTTATAGGGCATTTAATATTGTGAAATGAGAAATGAAAGCACATCTACAATTTCTGAAATAACAAAGAGGAAAGAATGAACAATTTACAACAAGAAGTTAAACTGATCCCTGCAAGTCACTGGGTATGAGTGGCCAGGCTTTCACATGGCAGCTTCTGCTAGTGTTACTTCTGCAGGCTAGTGGCATCTGCTTCTGTTATTTTGTTCTAATAGCAAGCCCTGTTCATACTAACACTAGGTGTGTGGTATCTCACCGTGACACAGGCAAATAATGTGAGTTACTTTAAAATAGACAATGAATACAAATTACTAAGTATCAGCCTCTACATGAGCAAGCTACACAGCAGCAGTCTCAGCCTGAAGGGAGTTTCCATAACCCCCAAAACCCCAAGGAGGCAGCCTGCTGCTGTGGATGCTTACTGGGAGGGTTGCAGTGTGGGTGTACATTGGTAAGACTCCTTTAGCTCTTTACAGAAGATCCTTTGTCATTCTCATGTGGATTTTGATTCCTCTCCAGAATTTTTCTAGTGTCTTGGGCTTTGGACAGATCTGCCCAGTAGTTCCAGTCAGCAGTAATGATTCCAGTTTATGATTTATCTATCTACCAGTGATGGGGTGGAAAATAAAATTTCCATTTCTCAGAAGTACTTTCCCCAGAGAAGGTAAAATCTTTAGATGAGATTGAAGTCTATTCATGTCATCACCCAAACTTGATATTCAATATTCTCTCCATAACACCTTGGCCAACTCATTTTTCTCTCTTTCCTTAAACATTTCTTCTATCTCAGGCAGAATACAAAATAATAGTACTTCAGTATTATTTCAATAAATCCTTTATCTACCCAAAAGCAATAGCGTATTTCATCAAATAAAATAAGTCAAAATAGTTTGCCTTCATTTGCCAGTGGAATGATGTCTGTTCCTTCTTTTCTCACCCATTCCGTACCTGTTAAGGTAAAAAAATAAGACCCCAATGGGTTTTTTTTGTTCTGAGACATTAGCAATCCAGGAACAACTTAATCCAAAGGTTCCCAAATGTTGCTGTACTAAGACCAACCTGGGGAGTTTATAAAAACCCTAATGCCCAGGTTGCACCACAGAACACCTAAGTTAGAAGGTCTGAGGCTGAGAACCCGGCATTAGTATTTTACAGCAACATTTCAAACAAAATACTGAAAAATCTTTCCGTTGCAAATCACTTTTTGTTGAGGGCACAATATATTAAGGCAAATCACAGAAGAGGGGACCCACAAAGCCAATAATATATGAAAAATGCTCAAACTCATTAGTAATTAGTAAGTGCAAATTAAAACAATAATTACCTACAATCTCACACCCACTAAACTGACAAAAATGAAAACAATAGCAATAACTAATGCAAGGGTGGGGCAAAAGGAACCATTCACTGATGAAAAATGTGTAAATTGGCGCAGGCCCTCTCGAGAGCCATTTCCCACTCTCTAGTGAAGTGGAAGATGCACATGTATAATAACTAAGCAATTACATTTCCCTGAGAAATGACCACAGTTGCCCAGGGACATGTGTACAAAAATGTTTATTACCGCATTGTTTGTAACATTAAAAAGTTCAAAATAATCTGAATTTCCATGCAGGAGAATAAATCAAAAAGTTATATTATTTACATAGCACAGCAATATATAGCCACTAAAATGAAGGAAAGAGAGCCTCTTGTAATAACATGGATAATTTATTTTAAAATATTGACTAAAAATATATGTTCCAAATGATCATAAAGTATAATATCTTGAATATAATTTTAATGCATGCAAAATAAATTATATGTTGGCGATAACTCCATATAAGATAAAATATAAAAATTTGCATGAGAATTTAAATGCCAAATGTGAAGAAAAAGTTACCTGTAAGTGGGAACATTGGAGATGAGATTTGGGAGGAACATTGGAGATATGATATGGGAGGAATAACCTGGAGGCTTCAATTCTATTTTATTTCTTACACTTGGTAGTGGATGCACAAGTGCACACTATATTATTAAATATATTTTATCATGCCAGAAATAGTTTACTAAGCAATAAATTGCCTATTGTACACTTCAACTACTGAAAATTCATGCTTCAGTTTTGTACTTTTATTTTTCAACTTGGAATCTTCTTGCCTTAGTAGACAATGGTTTCTGCACCCTTGCCTTTTAACATTATTTTTAACCTGTAGTTATCGCTGCCTAAAAGAAAGTTCTAATGCACACCTCTTTGGATCATGAGGCCTAACACTTAAACCCTTTAACCTATAATTATTTTTCAAAATGAATAAGTAAAGATTAATTTTTGTGGACTGTGGCTATCTACATTGCATCATGCTGCATCTAAAATGTTTGTAGACACTATTTCTCTTTACCACTTCTAAAGAGAGAGATACCTACATAAAAATTAAAGAATTTCTCAGTTGAACTCACTGACACAAACAATGAATTAGCAGACATACAATTTCTGCCTGGAAAGCTGCTGACTCCCCCTCCAGGGGGGCTCACAGGGGTCTTCAGGACCTCAGCCATTCTCAGTATTATCACCCCAGGTGATTCTACCTTAAGTGTTGTAATCTATGATTTCAATTCCAGTTTATTTTATCAGTTAGGTGTCCCTTCTAATTATTCTCTGTTCTGTTTCTGTTTCTAATTTATTTACCCCTATAATTTTAGCAAAAGTTGAAAAATTAACCTTAGGACTGTAAATGGGTCCTTTTTACACACTCCCTTTGTAGTATAGGTACCACGTGGCATACTGCACTGGGAAAAAGAAGAAAAGCCTTCTCCCATCATCAACCCCCAAAATATTTAGAATAATGTACCAAGGATCATGTGGAAATAAAACCCTGGTAATCTAGCATAATGTTGCTTCCCTTTGACATTCTAATATCATAAAAATCTTCTAAACTGTTAGGTCGGCCATTTTTATGTCTGCCATCAATAGGGGCAGTTGTTCCAATGATAGTGATGTTTGAAAATTTACACAAAGTGACACAGTAAAAAGCATTTAGTACCCTTTAATATTGCTAAAAATAAATAAATAAATAAATAAATAAAGGCCACAAAGAACACTAGACACAAAAGCAAACTCCTAATTGAGCGGGTGATTCCCCTATCAGACTTCTACAACCTGCTACTAATGATATTATGTTAGGGAGTAAGAATCTGTTCCTTGAAAAAACTCTCCTATGCTCCTAAGGTTTCTAATCTCCTATTAACTCCTAATTGCTCTAAAATGTCTTCTTACATACTTATCTGATCACCAAGTGAAGGTGAGAATACCAGCATTTTCATGAATGTTTATTAACAGGTATGGTAAAAATAAACTTTAATTTTGCAAGTTAAATTCCTAGCTGAATTATTTCTTAACAGCCCCATATTTTAGGCCTATTTTAATTACAGTAATTTGCAAGTTATTAATTTCACATAAAATTTTTCTCTGGGCTTTCTCAAAAATAAGACAAAACTTGAAATTGACATATGGCTATTATTGGTCAGAATTCTTATAACACAAAAATACTGTAGCAGAAAAGGGTTGTTAAAATTACGGATACTTCACAGAATTTTTTAGTCTGAGAAGACAAATTCTAGTCGGAGAGTCTAGAAATGACTGTCCACCCCACACCATTGAACTGGCTAATCTAAATTTCATATCTGAGTCTTAGTACAAAAAAAAGGAAACTTTTTTTTTCAGTGTCAGGCAGATTCTATATTTAGAATGCAAGTAAAACGGGGACAAGTAAAATGTAGAGTGACCAAAATACGCAGGCAGTTACAGTCTTCCCAGATTAGATGGGCATCAAAACAAATGCCCACCACATTTCTTATCCTTGACTTCCCGATATCAAAACAACAATAACAGTGTCCTTGAATATAATATATTGCAACTGCCCACATATAAATAAAAATGTCTGTCTCTCCCCAAAAGGCAAGGTGCCCAGTTTCATTAAACACTGAATATAGTTTCAAGTCTAGATTTCAAAAACAATGAATGGCATTTTCTCTTTAATTTATCCCCAGACCTATTTCAATCATCTGTAAACTGTGTATTTGATAGTAAAATTAACCTGAACCAGTATGGCTATAAATAAATAAAAGTGGGGGCCGGCCAAGTGGTGCATTGGTTAAGAGCTGGCTTGGGATGCCAGAGGGCCCAGGTTTGGATCCCACATATGAGGGCCAGTGACACTTCCCTCTGCAGCTAAGATGCTGAACAACAGCTCAACCTGGAGCTGGGCTGCCATGAGCCACCGGCGACTGCGTGGGCTGCAGCCCCTGTGGCAGTGGGTTGCCATGGGCTACCATGTGTAGCCAGCAGCCAGCATGAGCCGACAACAGCCGCTGTGAGTGGCCGTCCAGAAGCTGGCGAATGATCTGCCTCTCCCAGGAAGAGCGCAATGATAGTGCCAGCTTGAGCCAGTGAAGCAACGTCCTCCACAACTAGACTGAAGAACAAAACAACAGCAACTTGTCTGTTCCCCATCCCCCAATTCACCCCCACACACACAAAAAAAGAAACAGCAAAAAATAATAATAAATAAATAAAAGTGGAAAAGCATATTGGGGAAAAAATAGCTAATATAGCTAATCTATGGGTTACTTCTATGGCTTTCATTTCTTCAGCTGTTCACAAAGACAAAGTTACTATTTATATTATTTTTTCTTGATTTCTGGTTTAATTTTCCCTTGGCTTTCAGTCAACATTTCCATTAACCCAGGATATTTAATTGGTTGGATGGCTAAAGTTCCCTAAAGATTAGGAATCTCTCTTAATATTGTTATATGGTATTGCTGTTATCATGCATTCACTTTAATCACTGGACATGGAATTTCTTAGAGCTGCCTTAGATCTTCTATTCTTACATCTTTTAACAGCAACAGTATGGCTCTTTCTTAATCAGGAGCAATTATTCCAGGCAACAAAATAAACCTCTCTTTTTCTATTTGTCCAATGACACGAGAAGTCTAAAATGGTCATTATGATGATTAAGTTTATGTATCAACTTTACTGGGCTAAGGGATGACCAGATAGCTGGTGAAACATTATTTTGGTGTGTGTCTGTGAAGGTGTTTTTAAAAGAGATTAGCATGTGATTCAATAGACTGGGTAAAGAAGATCCACCCTCACCAATGTGGGGGCAGAGCATCATCCAAGGACCTGGATAGAACAAAAGGAGAAGGAAGGGCAGTGTTTTTCTCTTTACTTGAGCTAGGACGTCCATTTTTTCTTGCCCTTGGGTATCAGAGGTCTTGGTTATTTGGCTTTGGCCTCAGTCTGAGACTTACACCAACTCCCTGGTTTTTAGACTTTGGATTTGAACTAAATTATACTACTGACTTTTGATTCTCCAGTTTACAGATTGTAGGATTTCTTGGCCTCCATGCCATATGAGCTGATTCCTATACTAAATACCTCTCTCTCTCTCTCTCTCTCTCTCTCTCTCTCTCTCTCTCTCTCTCTCTCTCTCTCTCTCTCTCTCTCGTCATTCTCTTCTCTCTGATTGCTGGGAAGAGTTTTTGCAGTAAATATCATTTGATGAGGATTCACTTGGACAATGTCAATCAGTCTATAATGAAAAGTTCTTTATTCGTATACCTATTTTTCAAACCTCTTTGTCATTAATATAACAATCTTGATTTTTCCCAAGTTCTCAGATACTTGGTCATTCTATTAGCTAATCAATTAGTGTAGACCTTTAACTCCCGCAAATCTCTCCAAGGCAAAGTAGATCATGAGGTATCCCTCTTGAATTCTACCAAGGACAAGGAAGATGTTTCTTCCTCTATATCTTTCATAGTTGAGCTGTAATACTATATGAGTCCAGATGAGCTTGTGAAAGCATAGAAAATAAAGCTATTTATAAGTTAGTCAGTGGGTCATGGAGAACTTCCTATAAAACTATATAGGATGAAAAAGAAATGGAATGTGGCAAGAGTAAACCTACTAGGATGTGAGTCATAAATTATGTTACTCACTTGTGGTTTTAGTGTTTGCTTGAGCTCAATCCTATATGTAGAACTCTGGTCATACTCATTCAATGATTTAATAATAAATGACATAAAAGTTGCATAGCTGGTGTCACACAATTTTTTCCCCATAAAATCAGACCCCTAACATTTATGAGTATTACATAAAAGTAAAAATAAAAGCTCACATTGAAGCTAAATATTTAAAGGGTATAAATCAAATGAAAAGAAAAATAGCTATCATTTGGAAGTAATATAGAAGTATTAGTATCTTTAGAAGGTGCCACATTGCAGTAAAGGCAGTGAAGTTCAGGGAAAGGGATATTTTAAAAGTTGCAGATACAGGACAAATTGGTAACCAAGAACAAGCAAACCAATACAAAGACAGGATATTTCTGAATATAAAGGTTTTTATAATTTCTAACTTAATCGTGTAAATGTATTATCTATAGAATATAAAATTCAAAAAAAAAGTAGGAAAAATGAAATAAAGAGTCAAGAAACAAAGAAGAAAATAAGGAACAGAAAAAAGTAGGCAGGCAGAAAGGAAGGAAATTTGCAATACAATTAATCACAGTTCAAATGTATTCTTTATTTGTTTGGCCTTTTCAGTGTTTTAGGAACTGTCTTGCCTGAATATAGCTTGAAATAAATGGAAGATTATCTGATAATTTAGTTTATGAAGATATTCTTTTTAGTAGTATCATTTATTACAAAAGAGGTCATACTATAGTATTGACAGAAAACATATTTTTTTAATCAAATGGAGCTCATAACTTGAGAAAAAAAGATGAACTACTAATTTTCAAACACTGTAAAGATGACAATGGTTTTGTTTGTTTGTTTGTTTTTAGCTTTTTTCTGTGTACTAAACACTGAAATAGGGATGGCAGAGTGGATTAACTCCTAACAATTTCTTGAAGAAGAGTGGCCAGTGAGCTTAATGTTTGCAGCAGTTGACTAATATCAGAATGGAGAATTTGATCTTCATCTTCTCACACTTTCTCACATGTCCTTCATGCTTCAGTTAAATAGGGTTTCTTGTAGTTTAATGAAGTCATACTCTCTCAAACTTCCAACTCCTTGAATATGCCATTTTGTCTATTTTTAAAACTGACCTCTATATACCCATAAGCAGAAAACATGAGACTGGACATCCCTTTAATCACTATTTGTGTAACTATCAGTAAACCGTTAGCATCTATTTAGCCAAATGTTAAACAGTAGCAGTTAGAGTTCTCTAGAGAAACAGAACCAATAGGATGTGTGGGGGGTGTGTAGAGAGAGAAAGAGAGAGATAAATTTTATTATAATAAATTGGATCACATGATTATGGAAGCTGGCTAGTCCCAAGATCTGCAGGGTGAATTAGCAGGCTAGAGACCCAGGGCAGCCAATGGTACAGTTCCCATCTGAGGACCAGAGGATCCAGGAAGAACTCATGTTTCAATTCAAGTCTGTAGGCTGGAAGAAAGTCGATGTCCCACTTGGCAACAGGCCATCAAGCAGGAAGAATTCTCTCTTATTTGGGGCAACATTCATCTTTTTATTCTAGTCAAGCCTTCCACCAATCGGATCAGCCAACCCACTTTAGATTGAGGGCAATCTACTCAGTCTACTGGTTTAAATGTTAATCTTTTCCAAAAATATCCTTACAAAAGTACCCAGAATTATGTTTAACCAAATATCTGAGTAACCCATGGACCAGTCAAGTTGACATATAAAATTAATCATCATACTGTACATAGCTAGCAAGTTAATTCTGTATAAAGTTCTTTTAGATCCTTTATGTTTGTAAGTTCAGTGAATAAATGCACATGGGATAATGTGCTAAACGAAAAACAGAAAGAACAACTGAATAAATGAAAAAATGAATGCAGCAGCAAATTTACTCAAGTTATATACCAAATAGGAAGCATGTAGTTCTAAATTCAATTTGTAGATCTGCCACAACTTACTATTCAACTTTAGACATGTCTTTTCATAGTTACTCAGGATCTTTAATTAGATATCTTTAATTAGATAAAAATGGCATAAAGAATTTCATGTAAATAGATACAATAAAATATTTAAGAAAACAGAATATACATGAAGTTTAAACCTTTCTAATATTATATCACTAACAAAAAGTGAGCGCACTAGGATTTACAATTTCAGGGACAAAGTTTTTTGTCATGTTATAAAGGTAAAAATTATTGTTCTTAAATTACATCAACAGCCCTAAAACTATAGTATAATCAAAGACTATCTCTTCAAATGACATCTTTCTTTTGTTAATTTACTTTATTACTTTCTACTGAAGCAATGTATTTTAAACACATTTTGAAAATGCCCATAATTCAATGCAATATACCATCTCTGCTTTAAAAAAATTTCTCCATGGAAAGAATGATTTAGGGCATGGTACTCAGTGCCAGGGTTGGATATCATTTGAGGGAATATTTATCATGACAATGGTAAAGGCTATTACCCGGTTCAAATAATCCCTTACAAACTATTCATTCATTATGACTCATATAGAGTTTCCTTTCCATAAATAGTTTCAGTGTATCTTTGTATGACTAGAATATCATTCATGTGAAAACATATAGAATTAATTGAATTGGAAACTAATTGAAGTGAATGAAATGATATTGTAAAGAATGACTACTTCACTCTAACTTTATTGATCATGATTGCCTTCATATTCGACATCATCTTTCACTCCCTTTGTCTTAGATTTACAGTTATGTCATTTTAGATTTTTTTTTCTGTTGTAAGAATGAACCAGCTATGTTTTTAAAAGTGTATAACTGGTTAGAAGAAGCAGTACTTGTGTGAATTTTCTGCTAATGTTAGTGACATATGATAAGGCTCCAGCTATGTGATAATTGAGCATAAGGAAACCAACATATCAAGAAAACATTAGATCAAATTAATCAATACTAAATCAAGGGAGAGACCATAGCTTGAAATTATTTTCACTGGCATCAAGGATAATTCATATATGTTTGTTAGGTAAGTAAAATTTGCAGTGAACAATTTTCTCCCATAAATGGAAAGAATAATTGCAGTGTTAACTAAATCTCGTTCATATACAGGAGGTCTTATTTTCCATTCTTTTGTTAAGAGTGCATTCATAAATGCAGATGAGGGTTGTGCTAGGGTTGAATTAGTAACTACAGTAGATAATGCTACTTAATTTTCTACGTTAATCCTACTATGTGTGTATCTCTTTGTGAAAAGATAAATAGGTAAACTAGATAAAAAAGTAGCCAAGAGCTAACTACTAATGTCGATGCTCACCAAATGAAATATCATAAACCTATATACAGTTTATGTGTGTCATCTCCCATATACATCTGCCATACCAGATGGAAACAAACCACTCTTTCAACAGAAAGAAGGTTAAGGATAATACTTGGAATACCAAAAGGAACCTTCTGAGGAATGTGATTCAAACCCATTGATTGAAGATATAAAGACAATATTATATGTGCCAGCTAATATAAATCTCTCAGGAAATTGGGGTTTTAATTAGACTGGGAACAAACTCCACTATTTTCACTATAGATTTTTCTTATTTGTTAAGTATTTTCACAAGCCGGTCTTTTGTTCTACCTTAGTTATATGTTCTGTGAGCTTATTTCCACATTCACTGTTATTTGGTTCCTATCACAAATTAAAAAATAAAAGTGACAAAATGAATCATCCTGCAGTGACTTCTTCAGGTGGCTGAAACATGATAATTACCATAATTCATAAAAAAACAAACCAGGACTCCTAGTTGTTTCCACTTTGTGAGATGAGTGTTATATTCATTAAAAACTTAGCTTAGTAATAATAGCAGAGGGCAAGAGTTTTATTATACAGGCTTTCATTCCACTTTCAGACTGACAGGAAATTACAATTCAAAACTCATGGATCTATTATCAGGTTTCACAGCAGCATTACCTGTAAGTCTGGATAGTCATTTAACGAACTGCTTCTTATTCTCTAAGAGTCCAAGTCTTGTTTTTCCTATTTTTGCACTTTCTGAGTGAAAGTATCAGCACTACAGTTGATTTCTTCCCTCCTCTATATGCATGAAAGACTCAGAAAGAACCAGAATATCATGAAGTGATTATATCCTCTTAAATTTATAATTTAATATCCATGTTTGTAATGAATTCTTTATAATTAAACATATTCTTACAGATATTATTTTAATTTGTGCTCACACCTCTCATGAAACAAGTACAAGTATTACTAATTCAATATTAATAGAATATAAGACTCATAGGGCAGTAATAATACATTTGTCTTAAGTTGATTGGTGATTAAGTGTAAGAGTCAGAATTTTAACTTGATTTTCCATATTTTCAGTCTAGCTTTTCTCATTTTATAAAATGACTTCTATTTTACCTGATTTTTTTTGTTTGTTTGTTTTGTTTTGCTTTAGGTAGTTGTCACAAAACAGTTTTATTAAATCATTACTGGCTTTAAGGGAGCGCTCAATTGTTTAATCATTTAAAATTAGCCAAAGTTTAAAATTTGCTTCAGTAACAAATTTTCATGTTATTCATTTGATTAAAAGTTTTAACATATATGTTCATACAGTAGGCATATGTATGTTTACCCAAATATATATATGTGTATAGATTTTTGCTGCTGAGTATCATGAATACTTACCAAAAACAAATGAGCAGTTGTCAGTGCATGCTATATTGGAATTCCTAGCTAGAACAGTATCTAAGAAGACAAAAGTAAAAATAAACCAACAAATAAATACTTATAACTGCATGACTACATAGTTTTTTATATAAATCCCATTAAATTATATCTTACATAACTAAAATAAGACTTTAAACAACTTTTTAAAAATAGTGCATATGAATACAGTAATACCTGGTTTGTGAGCATAATTCCTTCCAGAAATAAACTACTCGTATTGCAAGACATTGCTTGTTTACCAAGTTAAAATGTATTAGAAATATTTGCTCATTTTGGGTAACACTCACAAACCACATTACTCAAAATCCAAGATTTTACTGTATTTTGTTACTTGATATTTTCTTAAAAGTCATCTTAGTAAAATCAGAGTTGTGACTAGATATACTAGTGTGTATAACAGGTTATTTTAGATTTGTCTAATAAATTAATGTCACTATCTGAGTTAATATCTCACCCATAGTGACATCTGAATCCATGGCTTACAGGAAATTTCAGTACCTATACTTTCATAATTCTTCCTCTTAATTTTGATTTTGATAGATCCTTCATTTCTGTGTAATACTAGACATTCAAGTGCTGAGTATTTCTTAGGTACTAGGAACATTTTCTACATCACAACGACACTATTTTTCAGATGTAGTATTTGAAACACAGAAAAATAAAGCAACTTACCAAAGGTCATATAACTAGGAAATAAATGAACACAAATCTAATTCTAAAACTCTTGAAGTTGCACTGTATCTTACAGTGCCACATCTGAAGTTATTTCTTCACTCTCCAGATTCTTACTGTTGGTGTAGCCCTGGGATAATTTCTAAAGTTGGAAAATTTTAAATGGTGCACAACTACCTCTCTTTTCTGATTTTTTTTTTTTTTGCATTCTTGCTCCACTCTGATCCCTAAAGAAGTTACAGTTTAAAGGCAAGATTAATTACAAGATGTTTTGGCAGTGCAGAACTGAAAATATGAGAAGCTAATACAGGGATTTTATCAACAAATCTACCCTTTTCCCTAGACCCCAAGTCTTTATCCTAGGGAACTTTTGTGTTAGCAAAACATTTCCTAAGTCTTCTAGACTATTCATGGAAAAATCTTTCATGCTACAGAATGTTCTAGAATACTAAGTAGTGTCGCTACTTTGTGATAAATAGTGTGATAAATAGTGTGATATTTTGCATAGGACTTAGGATCCCTGCAGGAATTCTTAAACTTATCCACAACCACAGGGGAAAGTATTAAAGACCTTATTTTACAAATAGAAAAAGCTAAGACCCAGAGATGTTACTGGATGGCTCAGGATCACAGATTTTCTATTGACAGAATTAGAATTCAAAATACTAGTCTGTTTGATTTAAATTATATTCTTAAAAAAAACAATTCTTAACCACTTTATTTAATTGCCAATGATCTTAATTGTAGAGTGTCAAGCCTAATGAGGTATGATTTGTATTTGAAATTTTTATTTTCAATAAAATAATTTATGAGCACAAATATACTTCCTAGAACTGTTTGCAGATAACAAAAGTTTGTTCACTTTGTAAAGTTCATTTTAGGTTTACAAACAAGTAAGTTATTCCAGGAATGCTCTTGTGATGTGATCAAATCCTAACACATAGTTTTTAAAAAGTTACAATTAAAAAGTATGTTGTTAAAAAAATCAGAAACAAAATATTAAATAAATTATTTAAATTTATTTAAACAAGTTAGAGAATTAAAAACAAATTTTAAGACTGCTTTCTATTTGTCAAGTTGATGAGGGCACCCTAGTCCCATACAGAGCATAGAGATTAGAGAATATAGACTTATCTTTTACAGGATGTCAAAGCAATTTTAGCTTAAGTTTAGCCACAAAGAATTACCATGTCAAAGTTGGTAGAAGGAAAGCAAATCCTTTAGAAATGAAGTGTCACTGAAAAGGTACCACACCCAGCATCAGAATCCCCTTGTCTAGAAATTGTGACCAGAGCAGAACTCATTTATTTACAAAGCTGTGATTCTGATGTTTTCAACCATCTGTCAATTACTTCAAAAAGGTTTTTGCTTATGACATATCACTCAACTGAAATGTCTTCATTCATCTACATAACCGTCCAACCATAGTCTTTGAAAATCACTTAAAGTTCATTTCTTTGTTATGAAGAAATTCAGGTTCATCCCATCCTCGAAAAAATTATTCTGGTATTAATGCTTTCATTTTGCAGATTTCCCCCCTACTTTTTATTATTGATCAAAACTTGCCTCTCTCAAAAATATGTGTATATCTTCCTTTATTCTGAATGGTATCTTCCTACCAAAAGCTCAATTTATGTAGTATCTTTTCAATTGTTTTGGTTTTAATATATTTTAATAACATGGCTTATTATTCTACTTGTCTCTTTTTTAATCTCCAAATAAAGTATGAGTTGTTTATCACCCATTAATTATATTAAAAAATAAAACTTCTGGATATAACCATATATATGTAAGTTAAATTTTAGATACGTAAGAGCTCTTTAATACACCTGCCTTCTAAGTGTGTGTAAAAAAAATATATATGTGTTAGAATCTATTCTAACAGATGATAAATTTAAAACTACTTTTCAAAAGTGCATATTTTTAATAAAGTGTATCAAATGTTATAGCTGTGAATACCAATAGTCATGCAGTTTATTTGGAGAAACAAATTGATTTCTCAGATCACTTTACTCATCTGCAAAATAAAAAATGGTTTAATTCTATGTTGTATATTTTAAATGATGCCAGTAAAAAATTTTTGCATTTATTTTGAAGGTGTTACAGATTTAAAAAACTGAGGGTCTCTACAAGTGGAAAAACAGGAAAAAGTGATGGTGGTGAAGGAAATCAGGAAGTGGGCCTTTCTTTTTACATATAACATCATCCACTACTTTATGTCAACCTGACATAGTTTCAAATCACATTTTTTTCCCCTTCTCTTATTTTTTAAGCTCTCTGGTACTCGGCCTTTTTATCTGAGAAGGAAAGAGTTAAGAAATGGTCAGAAGATTAAAGATTTAGAAAAAAATGATGATTTTCATATATTAGAAAGACGTTTAAAACTCAGAAGATTGACATAAACATACAGGCAATGAAGAAAATTTGAAATTCTCAGATAACTATATTTTTGTTCATTATAAGGTATTTGTCAATTTTCTTTCTCATGGCTTATTTTCTATTCAGTGAGAAATTGCAAAAGTGTGTGTGTTTGTATGTGTATGCATGTGCTCATTGTGTCTTTTTCTTAAAGGATTACATAGTTTCCTGATAAGACTAAAACCTTAAGGTATTAAATGACCTTGTGTGGAAAGCAGAAACTGGCTATATAAATACATACCTCACACAATTAGCAAAAACATGGTCATTGTTTAAATATGCACTTTTAATTGAATAACATATGAACTTGATTCTTAAAATATTGCTAAACCTCATAATATTTGTTTGTGTACATTGTTAATTGAATATTTTCAATGCACACCACAAAAATACAAATTTTTATCTATGTTCTTCTTCCCTCCTTATCAACGTTACATTAACGCAGGCCATGAAAGTAAATTTACATCTTCATATTTAAAATAAATGTGTTCTATGCTATAAATTGACTATCTAGGAACATACTTAATATTGGCTCAATTATATAGTTAATAGATTTAAATCCTTTGTTAATATTAGGATTATTCACCACTTTTTATATTACATTAGAGAAAATAGCTATAAATTAGCATATTTTTAAAAAGAAAAAAAAATCCTGCAGCTTGAGAAATAGCTTTTCTGTGGCCTTGGAGGTGAAAGAATTTCCAGGGAGGTAGAAAGAATTGTCTCTTCCCTACCTTGAATATCTTGTTTTTATTACGAATTTTCTACAGAGTTGACTTGCATTCAACAAATTCATTAGAAAATGGCTTAATTTATACAGATATTATTTTTGGAAAACAACTGGTTCACTCAAAATGACACTAAAAATTGCAATATGGCCCTGTTATACAGTTAACATGCTGCTATGCAAATTTTCAAGATTTGGTGATTAATTTTCCTAACTGGATTCTGAGACATAGAAGAGTATTACATATATGAAAAGGGGGTAATTTTGAAGAACATCATTCTAGTTATTTTATTAATCTCATTATTATTGTTTGGTGGCTCATTATCTTACAAAAAGGTTCCAGCCATACAAAATGTAGGAATTTTTTAAGGAGTTCTTATATCTCTATTCCTTATATCTCTATTCCTGCTTATAGAACCTCACTTAAGTGTTAGTTTTCTCTTTTTTTTGTTATTTTTAATTATGACATCTCAGAATGATATATGATGTGACTACATTTTAATAAATACCATTATTCAACATTACCTTAATTTTATGGAAATCAGAAATAAACAAAGTAGTTGCTCTATTGTTTTTTATTCTTCTGTCACCAGTAAGTATGAGGTCAGCATTGGCTTCGTGTAAATACACTGTCAGCTTGAAGACAAGTTTGCTGAGTTTTTATCATGAACAAAGATTAAATTTTATCGGTTGCCTTTTCTGTATATAGTTAAATGATCTTATGATTCTTTGCCTTTATTTGGTTATGTGGTTAATTATATTGATTTTTTACCCCACCAGATACATATGTAATGATAATTATAGAAACCTCAAAAACATTAATATTTAATGTAGGATGATATGGGTTGGCTCAGCTAGGCTGGGTAGACTACAGCTATCCTCTCAGCCACAGCTGCGTCAAGCAACAAAAGAACCATCCCTATGAATTCTGCACCATCTGAACCATACACATTTATTATATGTTCAATTTCAGTTACATTTATACCAATGGCTCTAGGAAGACTAAATGAATGTGTAGTGGTTCTATATAAAGTGTGAACCTATGTACCAGCTATATCCTGGGGGAAAAAAAACAAAGTTGTTTCTTCTATTGCCAGGATGGTCAAGAGTGGTGGCAGTCTTATCCCATGGAACACTGGGCCTCAAAAGTTGGGCTCTGCCCTCTTTGCCTTTGAACTATGAAAGGTTTTTGCTTTGGGGAGGGAGCAGTTGATCTGACTTTGGGATGAAGCCTGTATAAATCTGTATTCTTCACTATAGCTATCTCCAATTTAAATCCTTTAATTGTTTTTCTAGAAAGTTAAGTTAAAATTTAATTTTGTTATATTTCATACATTTAGGATTTTTTTGATCACAGGAAACAAAATCATTTATTCTCACCAAAACACATGATATATCCCATTAATTCCTGATGTCACCAAAGCTCTACCCTGAGTTGTCTTCTCAGTCATACTCAGCAGTTGTTCTAGTCATTACATATTGTCATCAACTCTTGGTATATTTTTCCTTTTCTTTTAAATTTTAGCCATATGGCAAGTAGGTGCTAAAATCACAGATTGATTTTATGGTACATGAACTAAGAATTATTTTTATCTTTTTAAGTGTTTAAAATAATCAAAAGAAGAATATATTTGATGAGTCAAAATTATATAAAATTTAAATTTCAACATTAATGAATAAAGATATATTAGAAAGCAACAATGCTCATTTATTTACTGTATATTGATGCTTCTGTGCTACAACAGGACAATCAAATTACTGTGACAAAGACCATACACAGTGCTGTTATTTTTTATTACATATCTCAGTGATGCAGTTATAACTGAACAGTGTCATGCACATTTATTAATACAAATTTTATTAATTTTGTATTAGCAGGGGATACTCATGTCAAAATAAGAAAAGAAGGTGCAGTCGAGCTTCAGAGATTGCCTTTTTAAGGCACAACAGAATTTGGATCATTTTGTTAATGAATTAGATGACTAAGAATTGTGTTTATTATGCAATGCTGTATATGCACTGTATCTATGCCCAAATAATACAATATACATAGAGTCTACCAAACTAAGCACCCACCACAGTATTTCAAACTGACAGGAAGGCAGTGATAAAAAATTAGAAATTTAAAACAATTTCCTCACAAAAATGAAAATGAGAGTGCAACTAATATCCATTTCTAATTAGCTCATCTATTAGCCAAGCAAAAAATAGTCATTTATCAATAATGAGTTAATTAAATCATGTTTGATTAAAGCAGCTGAAGAAAAGTGTTTAGAGAACATAAATTGTTTAAGATAGCCTTTTGGGAAGAACAATTGAGCAAAGATTTGAGAACATTGAGAGCAATATATGTAAATCCAAAAAAACAAGGCAAATGATTTGGAATAGTTTTCTTGACTCAAGCTGAGACAACAATTATTATACATCCTTTTCAGTTGTTTATTCAAGGAATGTATGCTGAATTTGTAGTGACTGAAAAATTAGTCTCCAATGGTATCCATTGAACAACTACAGGGGAGATTAGTGTCAAAAAATTTGATAAAAAACAATTCATTACAACCTGAGGTGGAATCTGCTAAGAAGTGTTACAATCAATGGTTATAAGACTATGTGTGAAGCAGATAAAGTTTATTTAGACAAAATTACAAAGCTTGTTTATTAATTGTATTATTCATCAGCAAGAGCTTTGAAATAATATTTAAATATATTGTGTTATTGAACCAGTAGTGTAAAACGTGAATTTCATTAGCTCTTAGAATTAAAGATTACTAGTTTTATGGCATGATAACATGCTTTACAACACAAAAATTCTATTGGGTAGCAAAAAAAAAAAAATACCTGAGCTAAAAAAACAAAACAGTTTGAGCTCTGAGCAACAGTGGTTCGAGTCCAGCCAAGCTGAGCAGCCGCTGAGCTGCCAACAGGTAGCAGGATGGCTCAGCTAAAAAAAAAAAAAAAAAAAAAAATCACAACTTTTAGAAAATAATCAGAAAAATTATCTAAAATTGCAAAACAAACAATGCCTATATATACAAGACACATATTGAGAAGTTATTTAAATGACAACTGATTTTATTTGTATCCCAATTAATGTCAAATTGTTTTAAATACTCCCATGCTGTCAAATATTAAAACAAGAAATGAGATCTTTTTGCCACACCAATTTGCAGGAGACATATTTTCTGAGTTCAAACTACATTCTTAATAGTTTTTCTGTATCTTCATGCAAGTACAAAGGAAATTCCCTATGTATGCTGTCTGACAGGTACTAGACTAATTGGGATGATCACTTGATAAGTGATATAAATGTCTAATGACTATTTTGTACACCTGAAAAAAATATGTAGTATATCAACTGTAATTGGAAAATTTTTAAATATTTAAATGATAGAAAGGTATATATAATGCATTTTACCTGTTCCTCTTAGAACAAATCATTAGATACTTTTGAACATAATTAACAAATAGCTAATTAATATATATATATATATATATATATATATATATATATATATATATATATATACCAGGGGTGCCAAAAAATGTATACACACGACTTATATTAATCTTTTCATTAATGATAACCATTTGATAGGTGTGAAGTGGTGATATCTCATTGTGGTTTTAGTTTGCATTTCTCTGATAATTAGTGACACTGAGCATCTTTTTATATGTCTATTGGCCATCTGTATGTCCTTTTTGGAGAAATATCTATTCAGGTGTTCTGCCCATTTTGTAATTGTATTGTTTTTTTTTTTTGGTGTTATGTTGTATGAATCCCTTATATATTTTGATATTAATTCCTTATAAGATGTATCACTAACAAATATCCTCTCTCATTTAGTAGGTTGTCTTTTCATTTTGTTGATAGTTTCCTTTGCTGTGCAAAAACTCTTCAGTTTTATGTAATCCCATTTGCTATTTTGTCTGTTTGTTTGTTTCCCTTGCATGAGGAGGCATATCCAAAAAAACGTTACTAAGAGCAATGTCAAAGAGTTTACTGCCTATGTTTTTTCTTCTAGAAGTTTTATGGTTTTGGGTCTTATACTTAATTCTTTAATCCATTTTGAGTTTATGCTTGCATATGATATAAGAAAGTGATTGAGTTTCATTCTTTTCCATGTGTCTGTCCAGTTTTCCCAACACCATTTATTGAACAGAGTGTCTTTACCGCATTGTATAATCTTACCCCCTTTTCATAGATTAATTAACCATGTAAGTATGGGTTTATTTCTGGGCTCTCTATTCTACTTCATTTATTTATGTGTCTTTTTTTATGCCAATACCATGCTGTTTTGATTGTTATAACCTTATAGTATAGTTTGATATCAGGTAGTGTGATATCTCCAACTTTGTTTTTTTATTTTTTTCTCAAGATGGCTTTAGCTATTCAGGGTCTTTTGTGGTTCCTTTAAATTTTAGGATGATTTCTTCTAGTTTTGTAAAAAATACCATTGGTAGTTTTTTAGGGATTGAATTGAATCTATAGGTTGATTTGAGTAGCATGGACATTTTAACAATGCTAATTCTTAAGCATGATATATGCTTCCATTTCTTTGTATATTCTTCTTTTTCTTTCTTCAGTGTCATAGTTTTCTAAGTGTAGGTCTTTTAACCTCTTGCTGAAATTTATTTTTAGGTATTTTATTTTTTGATGCAATTGTAGATAGAATTGTTTTTTAATGTCTCTTACTGATATTTCATTATTGGTATATAAAAATGCAACTGATTTCTTAATACTAATTTTGTATGCTGCTAAATTTCCTTCTTGATTTTCTGCCTGGATTATCTATCCATTAATGTGAATGGGATGTTAAAGTCCCCTATTATTACTGTATTACTGTCACTCTCTTCCTTTATCTGTATTAATGTTTGCTTTGCATATTTAGGTGCTATCTTGTCAGGTGTGTAAATGTTTACAAGAGTTATATCCTCTTGTTGAGTTGATCCCTTTTTATTATAAAATACCCTGCTTTATCTCTTGTATAGCCTTTGTTTTGAAGTCTGTGGTATCTGATATAGTATTGCTACCCAGCATTTTTATTTTTATTTCCTTTTGCATGAAATATCTTTTTTCCCATCCCTTAACTTTCAGTCTATGTGCGTTTTGATCTGAAATGGGCCTTTTTCAGGCAGCATATGTATGGGTCTAGTTTTCTTATCCATTCAGCTACCTGTTTTTTTGGTTTTTTTTTAGCTTTGGCAGCTCAGCGGCAGCTCAGCTCGGGCCAGGAATCAAATCGTTAGTTGCTCAGAACTCACACTTTTGAGCGAGCTTTTAACCAACTGACCTACTCGGCCGGCCCTACCTGGTGTCTTTTGATTGGAACACTTAATTCATTTACATTTAAAGTAATTATTGATAGGTATGTAGTTCTTGCCATTTTACATTCCCATTTTTTATCTTTATTTCTTCTGCTTCTTCTTAAAGAAGTTCCTTTAACATTTCCTGTAATACTGGTTTGGTGGTGATGACCTCCTTCAGCTTTTTCTTTTCTGGGAAATCCTCTATCATTTTGGATTTACGTTGTCCCATTTTAGTTATGGAAAGTTTGGGTACATTTATTATGAGACTCTGTTCTCCATCTTGGTAAGATGTAGAGATGTTCCTAGTGATTATTGATTATCTGGAATTGTGTATTAAAATGTAGCTGCTCAGGATGATGACTTTAACTCTTCCTACAGAAAATCTATACTTTTCTTTTGGAAGGTACTTAGCATAGAGGCAATTCAATTTGATCAAATCAGGAAATGAGTAATTTGAAAGTTAAAACTTTCTGGTCTATTTTTTTTTATTAGTTTTGAATTTTACATTATACTCTGTCATAATTTTTAGCTGAAATCTATGGGTGTTTACCAGGGCTATTTTTTTGTTGTTGATAAATCTCTAATTTTTTTCTCTCCAATCCTGTAAGCATGCTCAAAGCTCAGCTTAGTTTAATCTGTTCATTGCCTCTTTTTTTTTCTTCTCTTCACAACATTTAGTTCTTTCCACGTAAGAATTGTCGAACACCTTGAAGAGAAAAGGTATGGAGAATATTGGTCTCGGATCTCTGCCTTTCTGTCTTCTTTATTATCTTGGACCTTCTAGTTCTTGTTGCCTTGATTCTTTTTAATTTCTAATTTTATCTAGCTTCATAGCTGTTCCCAGAGGGAGAATTGAGCAATATAAGCTTCTCTATTACAATCAGAGTATGTCTCTTTCTTAACATTTATTGTCTTCTAATTGTAATACGCAATGCGATTCTTTTGTCCAGGCTTTCATCATCAATCATGTGGACAATTAACACAGCCTGTGACTCATCTCTTTGCCTCTAGTTCTACATTTAACCATTCTGTTATTCACACTCCTCAGTTTTAAATCCTTCAAACTTTTTCTTTTAACTAAGATAGCACTGTAAAACATATTCAATGATTTGTTCTCTGCCTATATCTCTAACTACTTGCTTGCTCTATTCAGATCATTCTTCTGACTATTCAGATAAATGTTCCAACAAAACTGAAAAATGTTCAGTTTCACAAAGAAGCCACAATCTTTCGCTTATCACTAATTTTGCTTGTGTTGCCATGTTGGCCTTTAAGTTCTTTGCCTTCTGCCCTCCATTAATTTACTTTGCCATTCTAGCTCTACTCATTTTCCCATTCTTAATTTAACTTTTACCTTCTATATGTAATCTTCATCACAACTTGCCACCATTCATGCCTAGTAACCAACAGGTTTACACTAGATACTTAAGTGTTAATTAAATCACTTGAATATATAATTTTATATTAATTTAATACTATTAAGTAATATTGATAATATTTCATATAAATGTTAATGTGAAAATGTTTTATATTTAATTTAATATTATGTAATTATATACCATGTTAATTATATAACAAATATAAAATTAATTACTTTTATTTTTTATTTTTCTCCTTTCTTTTAGTGCATTCTGTACATAGAAGGCAAAAATAAAGTTTTATAGTTGCGCCACCTTGCGACAGTGTGTTAAATCGATGCAGTAGATAATGATACCTTATTTGGGGAAGTCTGCAGGCAAAATGGTTCCCAATGATCTTCCCTCCTATTATTCACTTACTTGTTTAACCCCCTTCCATTAAATTTAGGCTGAACTTCATATCCAGTTTCTAAAAATAGAATGAAGCAAAAGTGATAATGTGTGACTTGGGAAGTAACTCATAAAGGGCAGTTTGGTGTTGCACTCTCTCTCAGATCACTTTCTCCAGGATAAGCTAGCTCCATATTATGAGTAACTTTCTGCAGAATCCCATATGATGGACTGAAGCTTTGTGAGTGAGCTTGGGAGTGGATTCTGCAGCTCAGTAATGCTTTTCTGACAATAGCCCCAGTTGACATCTGGACTGCAACCTCAGGAAATTCTTTCAACTAAGGCTACCCAGTTAGGATTCTCCCAGATTCCTAACATTAAGAAATTGTGTGGGATAATAATTTTTTTAAAACAGTTAAATTTTGGGGTGATTTAATGCATAGCAATAGATAACAAATCTATTACTCATGTAAAACATAACACACTCCCAATATATTATCTCACTTACTACTTTCAACAAACCTATGGGAAATGATCATGTCTATATTTGGAGAAAGATTCTGAAATTTATAGTAGATGTTAAGTAATGCCCATTCCAGAATGTTTTTACTTTATTATAGTTGTCTCTTCTACCCAGTGTTAAAAGAAATTAACTTTAGAAGAGCTCAGGCACTTGAAAGACAGAAGGGTATAAACATGTCACAGAATGTGGAAGAACCTACCAACCTTTTAAAGGAATAAATTGCGAGTTTTTTTAAATCAATAAATTGATAATTTATTACAAAAAATCCTAGAAGCTGCATTTAAAATTCCAGAGCAATATATAGAAACATCATTTTATGGAATATGTATATTAAAAACATAGATTGCAGCAGAACAATTTGATTTACTATAGAATTAAAGGTATATATAATGAGTTGTGTTTGCATACAAAATATACCTTATTTTCATAAACATATGAAAATAAGAAATCACATTTATCAATCTTTTTAAACTTTATGAAGTTTAAACATTCATATAAATATGAGCTAGCTCATACCAAACAATATTTTTTTCCGATGGTCATTCACTTGTAAATTGAAAGACTGTCTTGTAAATATACATAGAAGAGTTATAAATCAGAGTGAAGCAGGACTTGTATGAATATGCAAATTGCATAGAAACTTGAAACATAGATTTCTACTAACCCAATTACTAGGAAGCTGGTTGCCATTCTGATTCAACTATATGAGAATAGCTGCCTCATTAAAGCAAATAGTTCCCTCTGGCTAAAAATGAGCGGAGTTACCAACTGTTAAATTTGGTAGCCCAATCAAAAATATGCTAGCAGTCATGTAAACATAACAACTGTTAGAACTCCAGGTATGAAAAACGTTTCTTTCCTATAACTAAGATTCTGAGAATGAAATGAGAAAGGGGAAGAACACAAGAATCTCCCTATAGGGCAATATATAGAACCAAAAATTTCTTTGTGAAACAAGGTGACAGATGTGGTATAAGATCATAGTATATAAAACTGAATAAATTAAAACAAAATGAGAGAGCACATATTCTCTTTATCTTTTAGTAGTTAACCTCTAATTTTCATGTTTCTGTAGTGATAAATTGAATATAAAAATACAATAAAAGAATAATTACATATCAAATGAAATTTGGCATTTTACAGACTCCCCAATTATTATTTTAAAATTCAGAAAGCATCCATTTAAACGCTTTAGAAAATATTAACAAAATGAGTTTGTCTTCTGAAGTGTCATTTAATAAAGTAATCATGCTTGTAGAAAGGTCCCTGAGTTTGGTGAGTTAATAAAAATCTGTATCCATCAAGCTGATTTCAGGAACTTTGTTTCACCTGGAGTTCTTTCTCTTAGTAACAGTGTCATCGGAGGTATAGGGACTGAGTTATAACTAATATGATAGGAATTGAATATTAAAACAACAACAACAACAACTCATGGATAAAAATAGCTTCTTTATAAACCCAGGCATCACTTTAGCACCTCCACTGTCTGCATAAAAGTTAGAGAAACGCATAACCCTCCAGGACAACTGCTGGGAGCTTTGTGTCTCTCTTGGGAGATGAAAAGCCAGCAGGATACCTAAAACAATCCAGGAATGTTTCTTTCTATAACTGCTTAGAGTAGTAGCTCCAATAATTGATAATCACCAACTAGCATGGCAGAAGAAGAGGAATCAGTTTCAACTGTGTGGAATGTAACATAGTTGCTTGAAACATTTTTTTTTTAATTAGCATTCATTGAACAATCAAAATGAAGAAAATAATAATGTTATACTCTGGTGAGCAAAGCATTTAGAGGGTTCACTAGTTTCAGTGACAGGAAAATTATTATGCCACTGACAAACATGTTACTAGAAAAAAAGTTAAATTAAGTTTTATATCAAGGCTCCAGTCAACAAGCAAGTTTTCATGTTAGGCTTTGATTGAGAGATGAAACCATGAAAAATCAATAACCTGTTTGAAAGAGTAAAAGATATGATATTAAAGAGATGCTTGGTATAGAAGTGAATCATGAGAATTTCATACGCCAAAAAGGAAACGTTGGTCTACGATATTTTTTCACCGATGTGCTTTTCAAATTTGTGTGTAATCATTAAAAACATGGTATCTCTGAACAAGAATGAGGTTTGAAGTTTCTAATTTGAATGAATTACTTTAAATTTGATGGTGAGTAGAATTTCTAGCAGGACTTTGCATATCTACTTATCTTCCTATTCTCCAAAGCAGGAATACCAAATTATTTATATCTTTTAGACTGCAATAGGCATCCTGTTAAAGTCTGTTATATTTCTTCTATTTTTCCTCTAAGTGCAAAGGGGAAAATAAAACATGTAACTATTCCATAAGCAAGGACTATAAAAGAAATAACCTAAATGATAAAAAAGAAACACTCTCTGAAAATAAACAAATGTGGTACAAATATTTTAGTTCATTTCTGTTCTGGCCAGGTAAAGATTGTTTTTCAATTACTTGTTTAAAATGAAAGCTTGTGACCCAACAACTGTGCCAGATTGGTATTTGAGATCACTAATTTGCTGTGCTTGATATCCCTTGGAACAGATGCAGGGGGACAGAAGGGATTAAAATTGCTCTGTTCCGACGGCTGATCAGAGGTTGAGGTAGCCAAGAAACAGGAACAGAGGCTGTGCTGAGAATTACAGCATGAGCAGTCTATCAGCAAATACATAGATCAAGAATTTGATCAGTACTTGAGAGCACTAAATGTCTCTTTTATAATAGCTGTAGAAGCCACCTTCTCATGTGTTATCGAGTAGTTAGTTATTATGAGGCAGTTAACCTAGCAAATAATATAAACAGGTGTCGCTTTATGAAATACCATTTGCTATCATTTTAAGTCTGTACAAGATCAGTATTCATAACTTGTATTAATTATCTTGGAATTTATTTCAGCTATGTTTTGATTTGATATTCCCAAGTAAAGGTAAAAGCTGAGTTAGGTTAACTATTAGAGAGTTAGCTAGAGATAGAATACACATTCTTTCCTTTGAAAGTCAGAGGTTTGGTATAACTATTGTACCTTATATTGAGATTCTTAATACCTAGAATATTCAATAAGATAGACTCTCATGTAAACCTAAACACTTAACAAATCAATAATAACTTTTGCTTAAAGTAGAGGTTTCAAGAGAAGTTTGCATGCAACGCATGGACGGATGAATGAAAATATTAACACTTTTATTCATATTTATTTTTGTAACTAAAGACTGTGAGATAAGAAAAATACTAGTATATTATAATATTTATTGTTCAAATTGCAAGGCTCCTTTGCTTATCTGAAACATCCTGTATTTAGGCAATTGAGTTATCCTGTGAGAAAAGTGGGGATTTCACAATGGGCAAGATTGACAGTGGTGGCCTCAAAGTTTATTCATGTCTGGTTAAGTTGAATTAATTTTCATTTTAAGCCATAGTAAGTTCTATGATTGACAGATAAAAATAATATCAGTAATACAAGCACATGCAAACAGAGAATATGGCTGTGTAATTAAAACATACCAGATATTTCTCATATTTCTGACATGAGCTAATGTCCAGCCTTATCACGTGGTAAAAAAGAAAAATTCTAATCAGAGCTTAAAACTAATAACTCCAAATGCTTTTAAATTTGTCCATGAATAGCAACCCTTACTTGAATATCAGAGATAAAGATGAAGATTCTGTTTTTTGCCCAGCAAGAGAGAACTGCCTTGGAACACACAGTATAGTATCTCCATCCAGGTAAATCCTTGGCCATAGTTAGGGATTTTTTTTAAATTAGTTTCAGAGGTACAAAGCAATGTAATAGTTAGACATTTAAACCTTTCATAAAGTGATGACCCACCCTCCAAGTTACTACCCCTCTGACAACTTATATAGTTGTTACAATACCATCGACTATCTTCCCTATGTTATACTCCACATTCTGTGATTATATATACTTATATATTTAGTTATAGTTGACATTCAGTATTATTCTACTTTAGCTCTAAAAGTGTATAGATCATTGGTCAGGCATCTACACAGCCTATGAGGATCATGTCATAGGGTGTGTAGGGATTTTTAAGAAAGCTTCAAGTTCTGGGATTTGTTGAATGTTTATGCAACAGGGTAAGAAAAAGAGTGATTTTTTTTTTTTTTTTTTTTTTAGGTATTGCTTACATTAAGGCGGTAGGGACAAGTGACTAGGAAGGTGAGGGATAACTTCCCTGCAGTTGTGGATTAAACCTGCCCTGTATGGAGCTGGTTTTTCAGTGATAAACTTATAGGACTGTGAGCAGTCAACTCTGGTTTACATCCCTCCTTACTGGGGAGGAATTATTTGTTTACCATTAACAAGAAAACTACAGGAAATAGAGATTTATATCTACTAATGTGAATGCTGAACTTTACCCTGAATATAATTGTGACTTGAAATATAACTCCTTAAATTATGACTTTCAGGTCATCAGTAAGATTTTTAAAAACTGGGTATTGAGAATATGAAAATAAACTTTATAATTGGAGAGCAAAACTCTTTTAACAGTCATGTAAAATAAATATTTAAAATACCCTTTAGTATGTCCTTATTTTTCAGCTCTAATTTATTATATATTTTATAATGCACATAATACAGCAGACTAGTCTACGCATACACAGTATACACTAAATAAATATATCTGGGTTCTATGCTCAATAGTTTTTATTGATAGGTATATGTAATAAAATATTTCCATGATAAAATAATGTAATAGAAGATTTTTCTCTTCCCAACTGCGTGATGGCAGTTTGAAGGTACGTGATTGCGTTCAGAGTCTTTAACAATTAGGTTTACCCACCTTTTCAGCCTCACCTTTCTTAACTCGTGCTTGCCTTAGGCTCATAACCAGGTGAAGCCCTTCAGCAGCCCCATTTGTTTTCACAACCTCATGCCTTTGTGCTGATGGGTAACACTAGACTGTATCAAAACGTGTTTCACTATTTTTTACTGAAACTGGTCTATGGTCTTAAAAGTCTGTTGCATAAGGATTAAAAATGTATGAGACATATTAGCATATTTGAAATAGTTTACTATTCTGTTGTCCAAACCTGAAACAAGATATAAAATTCCCTAGGAAATAAAAGTATAGAAAGTTCAAATAAAGAGGCTTTTAAAGTAACATGCAATGGAAAGTAATGAACAAGAAGAAAAATAACATCCTCATGTTCCTTATGAATCAAAAACAACAACAAAAAAAGAAAAATATCATGTTTATCATCTTTAAAGTGTTTCTATGTGACCTGGATTGTGAATTGTCTACAAATTTAATTTTCATAATTTTAGTAATAGAATCCCTTGTGTTTCAGCTTGTACATAATGCAGCTGGAGGCCACATGTCCCGGGTTCTTTTGCAACTCCTTATGACCAGATGACTAAGTTTTACCTAATGAGAAGGTGATGTATACAATTTCTAAGTAACATCTTTAAAAGGAACCAGATTGCCCCTACTGAATGCCTCTCTGATTTCACATTTATAGTATTTTACTATAAATGAGTAAATTCAGCTTTTGTTGTTGTTTTTATTAAATTATTTTTATTATGAAATACACATTTTTTAGAATTAGTTTCAGCTGTACAACACAGTGCAATAGTTATACTTTTTACCCCTCAAAGTGACAACCACCCTCCCC
>NW_017732094.1:724342-747279 GCF_001890085.2 Hipposideros armiger | reverse complement strand
ATTGTGGTTTTTATTTGCATTTCCCTAATGATTAGTGAGGTTGAACATTTTTTCATATGCCTGTTGGCCATCTGTATGTCCTTTTTAGAGAAATGCCTCTTCATATCCTCTGCCCATTTTTTAATTGGGTTGTTTGTTTTCTTGGTGTTGAGTTGAATGAGTGTTTTATAAATTGTGGATATTAACCCCTTGTAAATTCAGTTTTGTAATAAAGACATTCTTTTAAAAGGCAGTAGAGTATAATCACCTTGATTTTCTTTAATCTTCCTTCTATTCCAGGAAAGACTTTATTCCTTAATACTGAAAAAGGAGTTGTTGGCATTCTACTAATTTGTCAGTACTAAGGAACAACTTTTTTTTAAGACTGAGAAGATATCTTTCCATCTGGCAAATTCTTTAGTTTAACCTGAAGTTAGTTCATTGAAAGGGAAAGACTAGTTCAGTTCTATTTTTATCCACTCTGTGAGGCATATTAGTTTAATCTTTCTGAGCCACTTAGCTGTAGATAGGTGGCAAACTCTACATTATTCCATTGCTATAATGTGAACTTGAACAATCAAATCTCTAAGCCCCATTAGGAACATCACCTATGCATCTTAAGTAATAAAGCAAAGTGTTAAGACAAGCTGGTTGAAACTATTGGAAATGTCAAGAGCAAATGTTAACCTATAAATACCCATTTTTGTATTTACATAAACTTATGCTGTCCCTCTGCATTTTTTATCAATTCTACAATCCTGGAATGTGCATAGTATTGGAGTGTGTGTGTGTATGCACACAGGATAAGCTAAAGTAGGTCGAGTTTTGAAGAAGACAAAGGAAATTTCTTGTTTACTGTGAGGTACTTATATGCACTAAAGGCATGCGTAAGAATGTTCAGAGCAGCTTCATTTATAAAAGAAAACAAACAAACAAACAAACAAACAAAAACCTAGAAACAATCCAAATGGTCACAAATGGGTATACCACTATAGAGTAACACAATGGAATATCAGCTGACAAGATGGAGCAAGAGCTTTAATTACGCTAGTACTGTTTGGGCTAGCATCTTGCACTTGTACCATCTCTCATATGAAGAACGTGTCCCAGGTAGCCACTGGTCTTGGAGTGAGGAGATATGTGCAGAAGAACAGAACCTGAGGCAGTGTAGAGCGAGGCCCAGCCAACCCAACCTGAACATAGCAAAGCCAGAACTGACCTGCACAATTTTGAAGCAAAAACAAAATTTTTGTTGTTTTAAGTCATTGATATATGTCCGTTGTTTGCTATTTAATAATTTGACAGTAAAATTTGACTTTTTAGCATTTATTGAATAATTAACATTTTCTATTTCTTCTTTTTTGTGTGTGGTAAAGTTTATTTTTTGAGAATCTATCCATTTTACTATGCAGCCTATTTACATGATAAAAATATTTTTGTTTCTCTTGTGTTACCTTATTAATATTTGTAGACTATGTAACAATGTTTTCTTTTACATTTTAAACACTAATAATTTGTGTATTTTCATCGCTTTTTTTCTTGAGCAGTCTCACAAGGTGTTGATAAATTTAATCAGCCTTTTAAAATTATCAGTTTACATCTTAGTGATCTTCTCCATAGTCTAGTTGCTTTTTAATTCACTATTCTCTATTATTTATTACTTTTATTTTCTTCCTGTTATTTTATTTGTGTTCATTTTGCTTTCTTTTCAGTTTTAGTTTCCTAATGCATGTACTTAAGGCTACAAATTTTCTTCCAAAGATTCCAGAATGTTGTAATATGTCTACTTTTTCCTGTTTGCTTAAAAAAAGTATATTTTATAATTCTTAGTGCATTGTTTTATACACAATTAGATAGCTGTATTGTCCAAATATTCTAAATTATCCTTGATATTACATCAATGTTCTATCAGTTGCTGAAAGTTGTATAAAAGTTCCCTAGTATAACTATAGATTTATCTGCCTTTCCTTATAATTTCTTCTATTTGGGCTTTACATATTTTGAGAGAGGCTGTGGTTCAGTAAACACACATTTAGAATTGTTTTGTTTTCTGGTAAATTAAAATTTCTTGTTAGAAAGCATCCTTTTAACCTCTAGTTGCACTTTTTCTATTACAGCTTACTTTTTCTATTATGACTGCATAATTTTTGTTAGTTTTTTCTGCCATAATATATATATATAGGTAAATGTAGGTAAATATTCAGTAGGTAATATTCTTCAGTAGGTAAATTGATAAACTATGGTACTAAGACAATAGAATATTATTCAGCATTAAATAGAAATGAGTTATCAACTCATGAAAAGACAAAGAGGAAACTTAAATGTATACTTCTAAGTAAAAGAAGCCAATCAGAGAAGCCTACATACTGTATATTCCAACCATAGGACGTTTTGAAAAAGGAAAAACTATGGAGACCAATAAAAAGATCACTGGTTGTCATTGGTTGGGGGGCAAGGTAGAGGGATAAGTAGGCAGAGTACAGATTATTTTTAAAGCAGCAAAACTATTCTGTATGGTCTTATAATGATGGATAAATGTCATCGTACATTTGTCCAAACCCATAGAATGCACAACACCAAGAGTGTTCTGTAATGTAAACTATGGATTCTGGATGATAATGATATGTCAGTGTAGTTTTATCAATTGTGACAAATGTCCCACTCTGATGGGAGATGTTCATGATTGGGGAGTCAATACATGTGTAGAGGAGGGGAATATGAGTATATAGGAAATCTCCGCACAGTGCACTCAATTTTTCTGTAAATCTAAAAATATTTAAAAAAATAAAGTCTCTTAAAAACATAATGAATTCAAGCTCTACTTTTAATTACACAGTGTATAAATATTACATTCATGCACCAGAGCATGTATAACAGAAAACAAGCTGGCCTCCTGCGGAAGGAGAGTGATGAGCTCCATTAATCAAGGACTTTATTCCTCTATTCATAGCACATTACTAATCATGATGCACAAATACATGGTAAATCATTTTTCCCTCTTAAATTTTCTGCTTTCTAAATAGTTGATTTGGTAGGAAATTATCTATTAACATAGTAGACCAAATTAAATTCAAGTAAAACATTTTTTTTTAGATATTAAGTAATGTATTTTATCTACTGAGAAATTATATTGCCTGTTATGGCCTCTAACAATACTTTTATTACTTTACCCTACAGGGTATCATAGACTATAATTTTGGGTATTTTGTAGATATATGCTTATTAAGGACTACTAATTACCACTGCAAATCAAATGTTCAGCTCTCTGTTATAATCTTTATGGACTTATTCACAGTATATGAGATACCCTTTTACTTGAAACATTTCCCTCCTTTGCCTCTGGGATTATAGACTGTCCTGTTTCTCCTCTCACCTTTCTAACTTCTTTCTCAGTGTCCTTTTCTGATTTTTTTTTTTTAATCTTCCTGACTTCAGGGACCAATTCTTGAGAAGGATTTTGTTTTTTGTTTTGTTTTTCTTTGATCTACACTTACTCTCTAGGTGATCTCATTCAACACCAAGACTTTAAATATACAGAGGGTGCCAAAAAAATGTATACACATTTTAAGATAGCATCCCTTAAAATGTGTATACATTTTTTGGCACTCCCCAGTATATCTTATGTATTCCTAAATTATGTCTCCAGCCCAGAACCTTTCCTTGAACTCCAAAATTTTATATCCAATATGACTTCATAACATTTCCATATAGAAATTTAATAGGAACCTGAAACTTAATCTAACTAAATCTTAATTACTGGTTTCAAACCCCAGCCTTGTTCCTCTTCCATTTGTCTGTATCTCAGTAAATGAGAAATGCATTCCTCCAAGTTTGTCAACCCAAAACCCATGGCATTATCCGGTAGTCCCCTCTTTCTCAAACTCGCATGCTGTCCATCATAAATCTATCAATTTAGATGGAAAATATGATTCCCTTTCACTGTATCTATGGCTATTACCTTTGACTAAGGCAGCATCAGCACTTACTTGAACTAACCTTTCAATGAGTACCTCACTCTTATATAGTCTATTCTCCACACTGTAGCTTGAATAATTATTTAAAAATAGTAAATCAAATTACATTCTTGTTGTGCTCAAAACTTTCCAATGAATCACCATATTGCTCAAAATATAACCCAGTATTCTTGTTCCCCTCCACCACCCACTGTGGTCTACAAGGCTCTCCATGAACTAGCACAGAGTTACCACTCTGATTTTATCTCCTAGTATTATTATTCTTTTGGAATTCCAGTCACACTGGCTTCCTGGAAGTTGTTTAGAAGTGCCAAACCATACCTTCTCCTCAGGGCTTTTTCATTTGCTTATCTTTATTCCTGACTTACTCTGTGATATCATTTTGAACTTGACTCAATTAACAACCTATCAGAGTGCTGGAGTAAAAAAAACAACAGGGAATAGAGTCACCAAAGCCCAACAATGAATATGCAATGTGAGTAATCGATAAATAACTAAGCCACTGAGATTTTGGGGTGATTTGTTACTGCACCTACATTAGCTGAGTGATCTGGTATGAGACATTAAAGCAAATAGTCTCTATTGCAATCCACCACTGCAGCATTATTAGTCCACACATTATCCTCTACTAAATTTCTTCTTAGGAATTATCACTACATTGAATATTCCACATTTGTATTTATATCTGCTTGTTTTCTGTTCTTTTCTGAAGCAATATAAGAACTTACCTAAGTAAATAATAGAAGACCTTATCTAAGGCAGTATCTGTTATTTTATGTTTTATTTACTTCGTGCCTACTGGCATATCATAGGTATTAGGGAAATATATGTAGTATTGTTGTTTGTTATAGAATATGAATACTAAGGTTTCCAATCTTCCATTTAATACAATAAGCAATTAAATACAGTGAGTGAAAAATTCTAAAACACTGAAATTCTTAAAATACTTCACAATAATTTGTAGATTCTCATTTAAACTGGTTTAGTAATCCAGGAGTATTCAGGAGTGTTTTTAACAAAATATCAATAAGCATTTTACAAATTATCATATGTTTATTTAGTATTTACCACCTAATATCACATGATAGAATAATGCCACTCTTTTGGCATATATTATTATTAACCAGGTGGACAAAAAGAGTTGTTAGAAGAAATTTGCAGAAGGTGATAACAGTTGCAACTCTTCTTCTAAGAACTCCCTCCTAAAAGCAAATCATGCAAATTAAGTCAAAGCTCAGTTACATAAATTGTGTTCAAGAATACTTTTAAGTGCGTATTTTTTCAGTTGTTGCTGTATAGTTATCAATCCACTTAGATGTAGAAGTTGTTTTCTACTAAATATTTATTTTAACTCTTGAGGATGCTATTTTGCTTTCTTAAATTTTGAAGATTTTAAGGGAGTGAAAATACTCTATAGACTATTACAATGATGGATACATGTCATTATACATTCATCCACACATATAGAATGGACAACACCAAAAGTGAACTGTGATGTAAACTATGGACTTAGGGTGATTATGATATGTCAATGTAGGCTCATCCTTGCTACTACTAATAATAACAATAACAATTATTATTATTATAATTATAATTATAACTGTAATGTACCACTCTGTTGAATGATGTTGATAATGGGGGAGGCTATGCTATAAAGGGCAAGGGATCTATGGGGGATACCTGTACCACCCTCTCAATTTGTTGTAAACCTAAAACTGCTCTAAAAAATTTGTCTTAAGAACTCTAATGAGTAAAGTCTGGGGTCCTTAAAAAGGGTTGAATTTTTATTTATAACCTCCAATATAACACCATACTTTACCTTAAGTAGGTACTCAGCAAATGTATTTTGTTTTGTTTTGTTTTTAAGATTTTACTGGGGAATTGGGGAAGGGGAACAGCCAAGTTGTTGCCCTTCAATCTTAGTTGTGGCGGGCACAGCTAGCTCAGCTCCAAGTTCAGTCACCATCCAGCAGCCCACCAGCAGCTCAGGGCAGCTCAGCTCAATCTTAGTTACGGTGTTCAATCTTACTTAGTTCTGGGGTGGGGGGGCGGGGCAGGCAGAAAGAGCACAGCCCACCATCCCATGTGAGAGTCGAACTGGTTGTTAGGAGCATGTGCTCTCACCAGCTGAGCCATCCTGCCACCTGTTGGCAGCTCAGCAGCAGCTCAGCTCAGGCGCAGCTCACTGGCCCATTGGAAATTGAACTGGCAACTCTCTTGCTCAGAGCTCACACTCTTAACCACCTGAGCCACTGGGCTGGCCCAATAAATGGTTTTTGAACAGATTGTCAAGGACTTCTCAGTTTAGGAAAACGCAAGTTTAGTGAATCCAGAAATCATCTGCACTTAGACAGGCCTGTATAGGGAAAGCAAAATCATAATTGGGAACATTTTACAACAACCTGTCACACAGGTCTGGAAGTACACATGGCCAACATTTACTCTTCCTTCAGTGAGGAATTGGAAGATCACTTGGTAAACATAGAATCATTATGAGGGAAGTTAGGGGAGTTAAATGCTAAGTGATGCGAACATCTCACCATAGGGATGGTCTTACTATAAAGCAACAAAAGGAAATTAATAGTTCAGTTGGTCAGGCGTAAGAGAGCAAGGCATGGTTGGGATTTCTATGAGCCAGGGAGTATTTTTTTTAAGTATTTAAATTAAAACATAAAAAAGTTTAAAGAACCTTTGAGGGTCCAACAAAATCCATCTTTGGTACTTTCAACCCCTTCTACCCCCACCCATAGGATTTAAATAAAAAGAAAACAAAGTTTTAAAACTCTTTTCAGGAATAATCAAATTCATCCAACAAGCATATATACTGACAAGTATCTGTTTGTATCTGGGCCATATAAACATTTGAATCAGATGATTAAGGTTTCTTGAGTGCACTAGTGCTACCTATGGCTAATAATCCTACCTGTAGACATGTTAACACACTCAGTTGACAGTATTACCATGGGCCTAGGGGTTAAGTTCTCTTTTTCAGGTGACTTTCTATCCTTGTTTTAAACCTCAGTGGAGCATATTGGTAGTTTCATGCTGAGGGTAAGAGTTTAATAACTATTTTTAATTAATCAGTTATCTCTTAGCATTTGTGGAGGATGTCTCACTCTAGTCTCCAGGTCTTTAAGTAAGAAAGACAATAAACTATGGTGCAAATATTATATTTTTAGGATTTCAAACAACTTCTTACTATCTTGTTACATAATTCAGAAGTATTTATAAGTAGAATCTCAGTTGGTCTTTTTTTGTTTTCATCCTCAATATCCAAACATCTTGACCCCACAAAAAGCTTAGACAATAATGTGGAAACACCTATATAGATCAGAGCTGGTAACAGCCCGCTAGGTAGAGAAATGATTACCATAACACTTGTACTCACGATGTTTAAATCCTGGTGAGTTTCACCTGCAACTCAATTCATAAGTACTTTGTAATCAAATTTTCTCACTGCAGAAGAATGAGAAAACAAAATAAAATCCTACAGACAACCACTTAGAAAATCAGACTCATTTCAAATTTACCAATTACATTTTAGAAACGTAAACACTGATAAGGCAGAGCTCCCTGATGTAAAATTCTTTAGGAATGTATTTTTGCTAGCTCCCAATTCCCCTTAGTCCTCTGTTTATCGAGGGCCTACTGGACAATAACAACTGTACTAAGGTCATGATCCTCATTTCAATTAGTGATGCACCCAAAGCCTCTCAAAAAGATATAATTTGTACTAATGACACTGTGTAAGATGAATCCATGATAATGGTTATTAATAAGTATGGTACATAGTATGAGAATATTAAAACTTAATGAATGAGTAAATATTAAATAAGATACTTGGGGAAATAATAAAATATCTTAGTGAAAACTAACCTATAATGATAAAATTCCAGGCACTGTAATAGATGGCTAAATTTTATTTTTCAATCTATTGAACTTTTGTGTAACTGTTGCCGATTCTCAGTGAATGACTCTTAAAGTAATTTGCTGTATAGCTCTAAAAGAAAAAAAGCAGAAAATAACTGATATTTCAATATCAGTTTAAAGTAGTTTCTACTAATTTGACACGGTGAAACTTTGTAGGAGAATAAGATAAATATTTAACATAATGAAAACTAAGAATTTATTTTTTAAGGTACATCGTCACCAAAAGAATTCAATTGACAGGTCACATGCATATCGCAAAAACAAAAAATACCGTCAGGAAAGTTTATCATTTGCACAATTTAATAAAGTCTTATGTAAGGATTTATGAAAATTTAAATGAAAATCATATTTAAGAACTAAAATATGTTTTTTGTTTTATTACTTCATTTATGTATCTAATGAAGAATAATGTAATAATTTTACCTCCAGATACAAATTTTCCATGTTTTGCTCATAAACCTGTCATTTTTATTTCTTATTTCAGTTATAGTAACATATAACTGACAAATAAAATTGCAAAATATTTAAAATGTACATAGTGATGATTTGCTATCTGTGTACATAGTGAAAAGATTCCTTTAGTCTAGTTAATTAACACATCGATCATCTCATCTATATATTTTTTTGTGTGTGGAAACATTTAAATTATATGCTCTTAGCAAATTTTAATTACACAATACAGTGTTATCGCCTATAATCACCAAGTTTTACATTAGAGCCTCAGACTTATTCATCTCGTAGCCGGGAGTATGTGCCCTTGTATCAACCCCTGTATCCCCAGACCTTGGCAACCACATTTCTACTGTCTGATTCTATGGGTTTGATTTTTTTTTCTGTTTTTTTTTTTAGATTCCATATATAAGTAATACCATGCAGCATTTATTTTTATCTGTTTAGCTTACTTTAGTATAATGCCCTCATGTGATGTCCATGTTGTCACAAATAACAGGATTTCCTTCTTTCTCATGGCTGAATAATATTTCATTATGTATATGCCACTTCTTCATCCATTCATCCATTGACAGAACAGGTTGTTTCCACATCTTGGCTATTGTGAATCCTGCTACCATGAACGTAGAATTATGGATATTTCTGATATTCTGTTTTCATTTCCTATGGATATATACCCTGAAGTGGAAGTATTTGGTCATATGGTGATTCTATTTTTAAATTTCTGAGGGACCCCCATACTGTTTTCCATAGTGGCTGCACCAATTCACATTTGCACCAACAGTGCACAAGGGTTGCCTTTTTTCTACATCCTTGACAACAAAGATGTTATCTCTTATCTTTTTGAGGATGGCCATTCTAACATGTGAGGGGATATCTTATTGTGGTTTTCATTTGCATTTCCCTGATGATTAGTGATGGTGAACACCTTTTCACGTACTATTAGCCATTCCTATACCTTTTGTGGAAAAATGTCTATTCCGGTTTTCTTCCCACTTTTTAAGTCAGATTGTATTTTTTGCTATTGAGTTGTATGAGATCCTTATTGATTTTGGATATGAACCCCTTAGCAGATAAATGAGTTGCAAATATTTTCACACATTCCATAGGTTGGCTTTTCATTCTGTTGATGTGCAGAAGCTGTTTAATTTGATGTCATCTGACATGTTTGTTTTTGCCTTTGCTACCTTTGCTTTAGCATCAAATCCAAAAAATCATTTCTATGACTGATGCCAAGGAGCTTGCCCACTATGTTCTCATTTAGGAGTGTTCTGATTTCAGGTCTGATGTTCAAGACTTTAATCCATTTTGAGTTGTTTCTGTGTATGGGGTAATATAGGGGTCCAGTTCATTATTTTGTGGTTAGCTAACTAATTATCCTAACACCATTTATTAAAGATACTTTTCTTTTTACATTGTATATTTACAGGTCTGTTGTCATAAACTAATTGATTATATATGCATGAGTTTATTTTGGGGCTCTCTATTCTGTTGCATTGACCTATTTTTATGCCAATCCCATACTGTTTTGATTACTACAGCTTTGTAGAATTGGTTGAAATCAGAAAGTACTATGCCTCCAACTTCTAATTTCTGAAGATTGCTTTGGCTATTTGAGGTCCTTTGTTGTCTTATAAATCTGCTATTGAGAAACTATCAAAACAGCATGTTCAAAAACAGGATACTGTGAATTTATTCATTCCAAATTAAAGTTACGTTTTTTTCCAAAAGAATTATATCACATGCTGTGATAGAGATATATAAATATAACACATTTTAATGATATTTATAAATTTTGTGAAGCTAGAATAGTATTCTAATTTTATTTTTAGTAGAAAAGCTATATCTTTCCCCATGGATTTTAATGGTGGTAGTGGGTGTTTTTAGTGTGTGTGTGTGTGTGTGTGTGTGTGTGTGTGTGTGTGTGTTTTCAGTATCTTTTTTTGTGGCTATACATACCTTTTTTTATTATATTTGTCATTTTATGAAATATTCCAAACAGAAATGAACATATATGACAATATGGCAAGTGACACTGCCTACCATTAAATTCTTTAAAACTCTGTTATTCTGCCATTTATGTTCAGCTTTTTATAACATAGGTATACATAAACAAAGCATTGCATATATAATATATTTAAAGCTTTCATATTTCTCCCCATTCTCCTCCCTCTACAAAGCTATACCCGCATTTCTAGTCACTGTTGTTATAATTATTTGCATTTATTTCTACATATTTATATATCAATAGAGTACATATGGTATCATTGCAAAATTTTTAATAGTACCATATATAAATGGCATAATTCAGGCTCACATACTTTAGCCACTTCATTTTTCCAATCAACATCATCATGTAAGATCTGCTGAAGATGAATTCCCCTAATGTTTCTTTGTCAGAAAACTTTTCTACTTAACTTAAAGTGGATATTTTATCTGGTATAAAATTATAGGTTGCTGGTTTCTTTGTCCCAGCACTTTAAAAAATTCACCCTACTCTTGTCTTGTTAGTGTGGTTACTGATGAGAAGTACACAGTATTTATTTTATTTTTTTCTTGAGTAACTTATTTAGTTGTCACAATGATGCAAAGAAATAGCTATTACTATTACTTTTTAATTTGTTTAAATTAAACTTATTGGGGTGACAATGGTTAGTAAATTACAGAAGTTTCAAGTGTACAATTCTATACTAGTACAATATACTGTGCTATTCATCTGTATAGCACATTGTGTGTTTACCACCCAGAGTCAGTTCTCCTTCCATCACCATATATTTAACACGCTTTACCCTTTTCTACCATCTACCTTTTGTTTTTCCTTAGGAAATGTGCTTTCCTGGCCTTTCCTGATTATTTCAACATCTTCTCTTGATTTTAAATTCCTATTGTTTAAATATGCCTATGTTCTTTGGTTTATTTGTTTGTTTGTTTTTGGTACTTATTCTGCTTGGTGTTTAGTGAACTTCCTGAGCCTGTGAACTTCTGTCATTCATTTTGGAAATCTCTTGGCCATCATTATTGAACATTTTTCTTCTTCTTTGGACATGTAGTGTTATATATATAGAAACTGAATTAAATTGACCTTTAATGCGAGGATTTATGTTAATCTGGCTATAGTTGGGTTGTGTAGAATATTCTTTTTACCTGTAGGTGCCAGAGGCTTGAGATGACTCACGTCTTTGTTTTCATCTTTCCTCTTGACTTTTATTTTCTAAGAAAGAGACAGTGACTTCTAGCTCTTTCAGCTGTAATCCACTCTATTATGAAGCCACATAAGTGTAGAGATAGGTGTGGAGAGGGGAAGCATTCTATACTCCTATGTTTAAACCAAAGGCTTTTAGTCGACCAATCCATGTCTCTGGTTGTGACTTTCACAGGTTGTTTGCCAATAACATAGCATTTACTTTTATCTTTAGGTGAAATCAAGAGGTTAGAGGGAGTAAACGGATTATTCCCCATGCTGGAATACATCTCCAAGAGTCCTTTCCCTTAAGATTGGACTTTTGTTTTGGATATGGCTTTGGGCATATTTCACAGTGGTTATTGTCCTGACCCCCTTGTGGTAGCTACAAAAGAATCTTCCTCAGCTCTTCACCTTGAGAACCTTAAAGTCATATTCTGAGGTAAAACCCATGAAAGTATTGGAGATACTGTTAAAACTGTCTTCTCTGTAAGATTCTCCTTCTCACACTAGTCCACACTCATCCTCTAGCACGTGATCAACATTACCTTTGAAGTGTTTCTATCACTTTATGACTCCAGTAGCATCTGCTTCAGTTTAGTAGGTCTCACTTGCAACTCTCTGACTTTCCTGTGTCTTTTTAGATTTCAGGATCGGGGCTTTGCCCAGTGACTTCAATTTTATGATGAGTTTAAGAAAATTGTGTCTCTTAATTTCCCATGTGCTCATTAATTTTCAGTTTGTTTAGTTGTTCTTGCTGAAAAGATGAGAGTCATGCCTTCCTATCTGTTTATCAGAGCTGAAACCAAAAGTCTATATATATAAAAATATATATATATATATATATATATATATATATATATATATATATATATTTTTTTTTTAATCTGTGGTCATCACATTAATGTTAATTAGATACATTTTACTAAAACCTTAAATCCAATTTCAAATTGCCCGGTACTGCTTCATGTGTAGGTCAGTCACCTTATTACAGTCTTCCCAATTCTTCCTTTTATCCCTTGTGATATTGCTGTCATTCATTTCATTTATCCATATGCTATAATTGTGTTACTTTTATTACTTTAAACAATTATTTTCAAAATTGGTTAAGAATAAGAAATATAAAAGGTTATTTAACTTAATTTATTCCTTCTCTGACATGTTTCCTTTCTTTAGATCTAAGGTTCAGACCTATATTAATCTCCTTCCTCATAAATAGCTTGTCTTTTTTGTTTGTTTGTTTGTTTTAAGGGGAGAAGGTCTGGTGGCAATGAATTCCTTCAGTATTTGTTTGTCTGAGAAAGTCTTTATGTCTTTTTCACTTGTGAAGAATAATTTTGCTGTATATAATTCTAGGTTGCTGGGGTTGTTTTTTCTTTCATCACCTTAAATACAGGGGGTGCCAAAAAATGTATATACAAGAACTTGTATTCATCTTTTGTTATCAGTATATATTGAGTATTGCAATTAATATGTTTTTTTCCCTTTCTTAAAATGTGTATGTACTTTTGGGGCACCCTCTGTCTATAACTGCTCTGTTCTTGTTTGCATGTTTCTCAATAGAAATCCACAGTAGTTCTTGTTTTTACTTCTGTATAGGTAAGGCATTTTGTTTTGTTTTTATTCTCTAGCTTCTTTCCAGAATTCCCTTTTGTCTATGTTTTTCTACATCGTCTTTTTCTCTTTTTTTTACATTCATATGAGCTGTTTGTTGTTGTGTTAATTTTGTTTGTTTTTGTTTGATATTGTCCTGCTTCTTCTCTGATCATTGTGGAACTATGGTTTGGTATCCGTCATTAATTTTGGAAATTTATCAGCCATTGTATTTTTATATATTTAGTCTAAGTCTACTCTGTTCTCTCATTTTTCTGTTCTGGTATTGAACTTCTGTGTGTATTATACCTTCGGAGTTTATTCCACAATTCTTGTATGTTTGTTGTTGTTTTTCATTCTCTTTCCCTTTTGCATTTTAGTTTCTGAGGTTTCTTTTGACCTATCTTCCACATCACTGATTCTTTCTCTGCCATGCCAAGTCTGTTAATAGACCCACTACAGATATGCTTTACTTCTGTTACAGTGGGGTTTTCTCCCAGCATTTTCTTAATTCTTTCCTAGAGTTATCATCTCTCTGCTTACATTACCCATCTGTTCTTATATATTATCTACTTTCTTCATTAGAGTTCTTAACAAATTAACCATAATTATTTTAAATGGCTTGTCTGATGATTCCAGCATCTGTGTCACGTCTTTGTCTGGCTTTGATGATTGCTTTACCTCTTTAGAATGTGTTTGCCTTGCCTTTAGCTATGTTTTGTAATTTGTGGTTGTTGGTGCTATTAAAAGCCAACAGTGTTGTCTAATAGAAACTAAAGAAAATAGGTCCTTGTGAGGTTTTGTGTTAATCAGGCTAGGAATCAGGCTCTCCTTAAACTTCCTGTAGCTACAGGTGCAAAAGTCTTCAAATTATTCTGGTGTCTTCACTTTTGTCTCACCTGGACTTTAGTCTTTATTAAATACCCCTCCCTAGGGAGCTTATGTCTTAGTAGCTCCTTTAGCTATCTATACTTTTTGATATTATATTGAAGTCATGTTGATATCGTTGAAAGCCGTGGAGTAAAGGAATCTCTCTGAAATCTAATTAAATTCCAGTTTTAGTAGCCATGTCACCAGACTTTGATAATCACAAGTTTTTCTTCCCAATGTTATTGCTTTTGTTCTCTCTTACCCCTGCTCCTTTCTTTAGCATTATCCTTCTCAATGTCCTGACATCTCTTGACGTCCTGACCCTTACTGACCATTTCCCTCCTTAGGTGACACAAAAATCTACAGAGGCTGGAGTGAAAGGAATGATTTTCTCAAAGCTGAAATAATGGTCTGGCAATCCTTTTCCTTGAAAAGTAAGCTTTTATTTTGGAAAAGGCTCTGAGCATTATGTAACACTGATTATTCTTCCCTCCCTCTTACACAGTTAGAGGGCATCTTTCTCATATTTTCATTATGAGAACATGGGATTCCTGGAGGTTAAACCCACAAAAGCTTAATCTTGACTTTGCCCCCAGGAATTTCTTACTTTCAAGCTAAAATCCACACCCAGTCTAGAGTAATTCATCAAAATTACCATTTAAGAGTTTCCACCGGTTTATCACTCCAACAGCTTCTGCTCCAGGTAAGCAAACCTGTGTCGCTTTGGATGAGCACATCTCTACAGATTTTGGTGCGGTGGTTTGTCCTCTGACAGGTCCAAGTAGAGTCACTGATTTTAAGTTTGTCCATCTTTTTTCTTGTAATGACAGGAGTGACAACTTCCAAGTTCTTTACATATGAGATCTGACACTAGAAGTCCCCAATATAGGGTTTTTAATTTTTATTTATAGGATCAGAATCTGGTTGTAGATTATAGTGAAAAAAATAAATAAATAAAATTCATTTAGCAGTTACCAAATACCCTTCTTTGAAATGTTTTGATGTACAAAGGTTTAAAAATATTTTTGAAAATAGATTTTGTAAAATTGTTCTCCTAATTTAACAGTTGTCAATTGATCAGTGAATCCTGGTTCTCTAATGGTTGTTGTAAGTGAAATGTCCATACATTGCATATCTTCAACTGGTAGTTCTAGCTGTTGGAAAACATATAAACTCGTGTAGTTTATTTTTTTCTTCCAGATCCATAACCCTATCCCTGGCCACAGAAGATTGACACAGATAAGTTTTTCATGACTTTACCCAGATCCATAAAGGTACTATAGACTCTCAAGTATTTTCACAGGAAAGAGAAATGCCCATTTCTAATCCAGAAGAATCTTGTAAAATTCTAGATTAATATAATTCTATTCAGGGGCTAGAGAAAAGAAGGCAGATTTTGTAGCTACAAAAATATTCTTTAAAATGCTAATGATGACATTTGCGTCTCTCCTACAGACATATTTAATGATAAACATTAATATTTTTGCAAAACACTTTGAGTTCCTTGGGGGAAACAAATCCATAATGTTATCCATTTATTTTGTTTAGTGATGAAACAGGATTCAATCTAGCTTAGGATTCAGGAGATTTTCCTGGAGGTAAATAACTAAGCAAAGAAACTAAGCTAACTAAGAAAGAATAATAGCCTTCTGGGGGTGGGGGAGGGGGGTGAAGAATGCGTTACCACCAAGGAAGGGAATAAAATGAATATATTAAAGAAGCAAGAAACAACATGATGTGTCCTAAAAACAAAAGAAATTTCTTCTTCCTGGAAGATAAAAGGGATAAGCAAGAAAGGAGCATAGTCAGGGATCTATCATGAAAGCTTTAGGGATATTGTTAAGGAATTTAAACTCAGTTCTGTAGGCAAAGAGGACCTTGTACTGAAGTGATGTAACAGGTAATGAGGGTTTGAAGGACCATAGTAGAAACAGGAAGAGAGAGCAAGAGAGTCAAGAAAGTATTGAGATCACATTGGCGTGATTTTTATTTTTAGATACAGAAGCTGAAGAGAAGGTAGAAATCAAGGTTGCTGTTTGGATTTCTAGGTCTGGTGATTGATGGATGGTGCTGATATTTCCTAGGAGAGAAAAATAATGAGGGGGGGGGCACATTTGGGTTGGGGTGAAAATGGGAAAGAAGGAATGGGACCAGTCTGGTATTCTGTGGATGGGGAATTTGTTACCTATAGCACATTTTTAAGTTAATAGCATAATGCTTATAGTAAAAACTATGAGAGTGATTGTAGAGAGGAAAGAGTTAAGGTAAGGACTCCAGGAAGTGGAATTTAATTAATAGAAAGAGAGGAGTCAAAGAAAATGAAAAGAGAGTAATATCTAAATGGAAGAGGAAGCAGGGTCAATGGTGTCACATAATTTATTGGGCAATTATTTTAAGGAGAAAAATATGGTCAACAATATTGACTGTAGTGAATCAGTGACAAAGAACAAAATAGCTATTTTTAGTAATATAGAATTTACCAGTGAATTTCTTGTCCAGAGCAAGTTTAGTACAGTCAAGAGGAAACATAGATGTTAGGGGTTAAGGAATGAGTGGAAAATGATGAAGATACCATGCCAATAGACTCTGAAGAAATCTAGTTGCAAAATTAAAAGAGAAAGAGAACTAATGGGAGAGGAAAATCTAAGTGAGTATATGTGTGCATTGTCATGATAAACACTTGTGCATATTTGCAGTCCAGGGGTAAGGAGTAGTATCATGAATAAGGATGCAAATGTACAAGAGATGGCCTATCTCTGGGTAGAAGATAGGGACTAAAGGGACACCTCCTTTCCTGGGACTTTGGATAATTGGTTAGCTCTGTGTTCTGATAAGTGTGTAGGTTGGGGATGGTATGAAGAGCTGACAGAGAATTGTAGAAACCATAATTCACAATTTTATTTTCTTTCTTGTTCTAAACTATAAGTGACACTGTCAAGTTAGACATTTAGCTTTGCCAGTTTCTAAAAGTGCTTGCATTGAAGCAAATGTTTATCTAGTCTTCACAAAACCTCATGGTTTGTTGGTGGTCTGTCATTTCAAAAACAAGCAAAAAATTAAAAATGACAACAACAAAAATAAACAAACCTGTGTCTTCTCCTGTAGTATACTGAAAATAAATGCTGTATGGTTTGGAACTTGGTGAAGCATTTGAGAGATACATTACCTGAAGTAAAACTATGACAACATGGGAATCTTTTAATAACTTTATAGATGAGAAAATAGAGCAAATTCTTAGTGTGAAAAGATAGAAAATAATTTAGGCCTGGACATCTGCCCCCTGTTTCTGATCCGCTCCATTTTCCTTTCTGCATCTTTAGCAGGCTCAGGTAAAAGGTGGCAGCTGCTCTGAAAGTGCCAAACCAGCTTGTGCAGAGGCACTTCTTACCCATCGTGAGGGAAATTGACTAGAATCACACAATCTTCATCAATTTCCCACTCGGTGGAAATCAGTTCTGTGCAAGCCGTTTGCTGTGCAGCTGGCTGTCCCATGGAGCTAAGTTGGAGGGAGAAAAGGAGACGACCTGCTGCTAGCGAATGAATGCACTCTGGGGTGGGTGTGCTCACCTGAGTTTGCAATTGGAACCAGCCTCCTAGATAAAAGAGAGCAGTGGAGGCTCTGGTTGAACTGAAGGAAATGAAGTGTTTCCTGTTTTAATCTTCAAGTTCCTTTCTAACTCATAAGTAATGAACTGGCATCCTGCACAGCGGTACCATCTTCCACAGGCAGCAATTATACAAGAATAGCATTCCAAACTCGGTAGTTCTGTGACTGGCTGGCACGCAGGCAGCTCGTGTGGGAAGACACTTTTCACACAGATGTGAGCTAGAAAATAGGCGATGGAAGTGATGGTGGCTTACTGGGATCACAATGGGAGAGGACAACGATTTAAATGTAAAACCTTCAAACTAATGCACAAGATGATTCATGCTAAATGTAGTCTTTTTTCTTTCTGTGACTCCTGAAACTTCTAAACAGGTAGATGTCAATTAAAAGCACAAAATGGGATGATCTTAGTAACCAGCCTAGTGGGATCTCCCAATAATCTGAATTGGAATTTCCTATGGAACATATTACAAAGCAGATTCCTAGACTATACCCTGTGATTCTAATCAGTAATTATGGTTGAGGCACAAGAATTAGTCATATATAACAATTCCCATGGTAATTATTGTGCACAATAAAGCTTCAGAACTACCAGTGTACACTGACCTTGGTAAGTGACAAAGAGGCAACATAATTATGAAGAAAGAACTCAAAGGCACTTTCAGTTTAACATTTGTACATTTTTAAAACTAGTACCAATTAAATAAACCCCAATGTGAGGGAAAAAAACGAAAGTGGAAATTATATGGATAAAGAAAAATCGAAAGAACAATTATCTGAGTAATGTCAGTTACCATTTGAATAAAGGAAGTTGTTTTCTTTCTGTACAGACAGAACAATTGAGACTAGCATTTGAAGATCTTTAGTAATTGCTACTGACTTCTGGTGTCTGATGGTACATGCCTACTAGAAGAAAAGGCTCAAGTGTCTTGCTGAAAGCGTGAGACAACCCCACCTGTTGCGGAACTCAAGTTACACAACATCACTTCAGCACACAGATGCGAATATATGTGGCTCAATAAGCGCCTTTCCCCTTTCTTGAATTATTGATATTGCTCCTTAACTATCACAACCTTGTCCCTGCCCCAACCCCCAACCCAAGTTCTGACTGTGCCTCAGAATCCATGTCAACAGTCAATTTTCCTAATATCCAAATTACAGGTGATGCACAACTGAATAAAGAAATTATCTCATGGAAAACAATTTCCTTTTAGTTTAGACACAAGTGTTAGATTAAAAAATTTAGAAAAACTAGTTAATCTTCAAAAGGAGAATTTTACACAATGTTTGAACAAACAATTAATAAGCCCTTATTGGCTTAGTTTGAAAAACTTTTCAAAGTCAAATATAGACTAATATCTTATTTTACCTAACAGTGACAATTGCCTTGGTTTTTATTATGGTCTTGGAAATAGACATTTCTGGTTTTCATAACCTTTTACACATGTAACATATACATAATCAAGGAAGTATAGATATTATCCAGAGTATTCCCATTGCCTCAATTAGTTCCTAGGGTATAAATTCACTGAAAACATACTATTCAGCAAAACTGAGCATAAAATTTATAATCTAATCATTTTAAGGGACAGTCTTTAAAATTTAATTTACTTAGAACAAAGAATATGATTAGAATCTACTTTTAAAATGTTCAGATGTCTGTTGCCTTATTATTCAAACATTACTGGTGAATGCAGCCCCACCTTTGCTATGTACCTCACCAAAGGAAGACTTCACACACTGAAATAAACTTTATAATGTTTATTCTGAACTTCCTGTGTCAATAAACAGAAAAACAAAGTGTAGCCAATCGAACAGTAATCACTTTTTCTCTTTTGAGAGATGTTTCATTGATATCTGGCTTTCTAGATATTATCATGTCACATATTGAGTGCTTTCGCTGTGGAAAAGAAAGGATAAGGGATGCTTTTTATGCACCGCTTTCGTGTCTTGTGTGACTACTCGCATAATTTGTGTATCCCAAAAGCATTAGGAGCAGAGCACATGAAATCAAATGAAAAGGAGTGACAAAGAGATGATCTTAAATCTTTTTTAGCCCTTAAATATGTGCACTTTCCAAAAACAAAATGCTGTACTTCATGATAATATGCTGTATCCCAGGCTATTGAGTGGTCACTTGGATATCTTCTTTCCTTCAATCCTAGCTATACCTAGGTCAACTTGATCACTTTTTGCCCCCCCTCATCTTGCATTCATAATCTTTCAGTATTTACAAAATTATATCGTGATTACTCATTCCCTGCTCCTAGTCTTTTAGTTCCTTGAGAATATGGACCAACATTTGTTCATTTGATAGCCTCAGTATCTAGAGTGTATTTTGTATATTTCAGACAGTAAATTAAATTTTGTGGAAGGAATAATAAAATTCATTTAGACAAGTCCTGAATATTAACATGACACATGATATCTTTTGAAAAATATGAACTATTTCCCCACAAATGTTTATTTTCTCTCCAGGCTTTAACAAACCAGAGTAATATTTAGGGATTAGGAGTAAAGAGATATTAACTCATATTCCTTATGTTTCAATCATGAGACAAGTTACATTTGTTGAAGCTATGCTCTATGTGGATTGTGTTGAATTTATGCAAATCTGGGTCAGCGACACTTAACATAGGACTTTCAATAGCTTGCTATTCACTGTTGAACTGGAAGGAATCAAAGAATGAAACATTTTAATTAAAAACAAATACTGCCTAAGTAATTGTAACTTATTTAATTCGTAGACATATTTTGAGGCTTAGTATTTGCTTGTCAATTACTAACAAGAGGAAACAAGAGTGACACTAAAATAAAATCATAAATGTAGAAAAAATTCTTGGATACATTATACATTTTTACTATACTTAATATAATCCACTGGTGTTATCTATGCCTCAAAACAAAGTACTTTCTATGAGTTTCAAAGGTCATCTTGAGCCTGACCATAAGGCAAGAAAAACAGAAAAGATAAAAATACATTTAAATTGATAGTAATTGACTTGTGCATTGCACTCTATTCCACGTTAGTTTGCAAAATTCATACTTCCATTTTAGTATTATGTACCTTCTATTAATACTACTAGCCAATAATTACTATATCTAAAAATAAATGTTATATCAAATTTCCTAATCTGTATTTTTTTCACCCCAACTCACCTTTTTATCCTTTAAAATTTTTATAATGCTTTTGTCTTTTTGAGATGTCTAGCCATTCTTCAGACTGGTATTTTCCATCTCTCCAATCTTACCTGTCACATATTAAAATTACAGAAAAGAATGGAAACTGTGTTGATAAAAAAAATCAGCCATGCATTTCCCATGATAATCTAGAGCAGAAAAAGATGAATGTGGTGTGACTAAGGGGAGAAGGTTCTATTTTAGAAAATTCACTTGTGAATAAACACCACTTTAAGATACTCGAGTTTTTCCTGTTTCATAGATTATGATCAGAGACTGAGAAACAGAAATAATTAGGTGTATATACAAACATGTATTCTACTGAAAGAATAATTCTTTAAAAAACAGTTTACCTTCAAAGAGAAAAATGCATCAAGGTCTAAGATGACCACTTCATCATGACAGAATAAAAATAAATGATATGGTAAACTTGTTGCAATGAAAGACACAAGTTTCTCATTTCTTATCATTATCTGGAAATGTACATTTATTTGGGGGAACTTGTTAAAACAAATTCATAGAAATCTCCAATGTGTCTCTGTAAAAGGCATAAAATGGCAAATGAAGGGGTAGGCGGTTGTAAATTGTGACTGGAAACAAAAAAAAAAGAGAAAGAAAGAAAGGTGAAAATGTTTCTTAATTATACCATATTTTGAAGCAATGACTATCACATATAAAATAAATTCTAATTGAATTTCTCTTTTTATATATGTGGAAATAGAGTCAGAGGAGGACTTAAAGTTATTATCTATTGTTAAATAATATAAACCTATTAAAACACTAAACAAATTGGTTACAGTCAATACAATATGTAATATTTTAATTAATATTGCCTTAGGGACTTATAAAACACCAACAATTTATTCCATCTTTTTGTTTTCATTTTCTCTGTGATTTTCAAAAAAATCTATAGTCTATGCAAAATTCTAAAATTTGAATATATGAAAGCCAAAAGAGTATCAAAGTTATGAGGTGAGTAATTGAGATTTGTATAGATGCCATGAGATTTGTGTATTGTGATATGACTAACATGATTAACAGATTAGATAGAATGTTGTTAGATCAAAATATGAGTTATATTTTTTATATTCATTAGCACTGCATAAAACTTTAATTAGAAGTATAAATGTATTAGAAGTATACATATGCATATAAATAAATACATAATAAGGTATGCACAGTAGTAACAGTGTGTATACATTATATATAATACATATTTACACTTATATATTTACATATACACCAAATAAGTATATAGAAATAATAGTTATATTTTCTATACATTAATGGAATATAACTCTTTACATCATTGATCAATTAATTTGATCAACTGTATGTACTTCACATTGAAATTGTAAAGATTTTGCTCACCTTGATTCAGTCATCAATTCAAATGGCGACTGCAGCCAAAAAATTAAGAAAAAGCTTAGGTTTGGAAGGGGAGTAATGAAAGAATTAGGAAAGATCACCAAGAGCAAATGTGTGTCATAAGAAACCAAGGCGAAGGTCATCCACACTTTTGTATTTCTAGTTACTATGTATAGTAAAGAAGGCTGATAGGAAAAGAATGGATTCATCTGAAATACAGGTTAGAGAAGAGCTCTGCAGATAACCCTGGACCACCAGAATGATGAACAAGTGGGTGGGTCCCAAAGTAAATTAAACCTCAAACATCACTGGGGGTAAAAATGACAAAGCTGAGGCTGTCCTACTTTGAACATATCATGAGAAGGCAGGGTTCTTGGCAAAACACAATAACACTTTGAAAAATTAAAGGCAGTAGGAAAAGAGAAAGACTGAGTAAGAGATAGATTGACTCCAAGTCAGGCCTACTGGCAACAACTTCTTTCAGTTTTTGTTTATATGAGATCGTCTATTTCTCCTTCACTTTTGAAGGCTAATTTGGCAGGATTCAGAATTTTAGGTTGGTGGTCTGTTACTCTCAGCACTTCAAATATATCACTCCACTCTCAGATCTAAGGAGAACTATTGCTATTTTAGTTTTTTAGTTGTTAGTATGGAGTGAGGACTTGCAAGCTCCTTACATGCTAGACTGGGCATCAGAAGTCCTATTTGTTTGTTTTTAAAAGCTTACTAGAATTATTATTTGTATCCTTTCACTTATTCTCCAAATACATATTGCACTTGATATTGTGCCAGGCACTATGTTATG
>NW_017732094.1:714342-719342 GCF_001890085.2 Hipposideros armiger | reverse complement strand
ATAATTTCAAATTAAGGAGATAAAAAACAACTTGCACACAGGCTTTTATAGAACTTTATAAAGTTTTTGAACATAATATTAGTTACATAGGTAGACAGATAGACTTAGATAGATGATACATAGATAATTAGATAATTAGATAGATAGATAGATACATACATACATACATACATACATGACAGACTTGATTTATACAAGTCATGTTACTTTCTCTGGAAGGAAGTTAATAACTAATTTTCCTCACATTTCCTGTTAGACCAAACACTAGTTCATGTCTTTCTGATATCATTGTTTATAATATCTCGATTTAAGTTACTATTAAATAACAAAAAGTAGAACCAGTGATATTTGAAATTAAAAGGTTAAATGTGATCAGTCCCGTAAACTATATAATTGATTCCCTCTTCTTCATTCCCGTCATTTAATATGTTATCATTTATAAATAATCCTGCCAAAATTTCAAAAATTGAAATCCTATTTCACTTTGACAGTGGAGGGGCAGATTTTAAGTGTTGGCTGTGTGACTAAAACTTTACGGACTGCTTTCTTCCACAGTGGGAATTTTCAATCTATTTTTTGGTGAAATCCTTAGGTAACATGATTCACTTTTTAAAAAAAATAGAAATATTCCAGCTGATAATGAAATTGTCATAACTAAAATTCAGTTGCTCATAAATTCAGAAAATAGGGTGCATATAAAATGACTGTCAGAATATTTCAAATAATAAAAAAATTTGAGCATGGAACCTACCTAGCACAATATGTCCAGATACTGCAATGTTTGACATATGCAGAGAAATTAATAAAATAAAATTTTACACTATTAACTTGGGTATTTTGGCTCATTGGTGATTCACCTAAGAATGAGAAAAAATGTTAATATTCAAGTATAATTATTTAAAAAAGCATACAACTTTGCTGTTCTCATATTGAATTTATCAATTTGTTTTCATATTGGATTGGTATAGCCTGAGGCTGTTTTCTTACTTTTCCTTAAAAAATAGACAATGTTGTAATAGAGGAACATAGCTGGTATTTTAGTTCTACATACAAAGATAAAGTATTTTACATACTTGGATGCATTTCCCTTCTCTCCTGCTTATAAACACCTACAATCTACACCCTGATAATTTTATTATAAACTGAGAGGTTAAAATGTAATTGAGAGCTTGGTGTTCATATGATATGCCTGTGGCAACCTTGATAAAAATTTCATTTGTTAAGAATGACTTACTTAGACAGGTAATCTAAGACAAAGATAGTTTGAATCTATATCCTCTAATATCACCCCATCTTTCAGCAAATCCATACTGATAGAAAAAAAAAATTTAACCGGCTCTAAAATATAGGAAGTTACTTAACCTTAGAAATATGCTTTATTTTCTTTCTTGGTTTATCAGAATCTTTATCTAATTTTATATTGTCATGATTTATTTCTCTAAAAATAATTTCACATTTATATCTGTAGTTGTGACCACTAACTTGTTACTTGTATATGCAAAAATCTTTGTTGATTGTCACCTCAAACTCACTACAGGTAGAATTTAACTTCTCCATATGGTTCTCCAACATGTGTTTGCTTTCCAGCTAACCTAATTCTGTCAATGAGGTTTTTCCAGGTGACTTTCTAGATTCCCTGTCTAGAACACTTGGTTATATTTGATATATTCTTTTAAAAAATCTTTCTATGTTCCTTATGTCACTGAATCCTGCAAATTCTTTCTTTAAAATAAGCTTAAATTTGATCCTTCTCCATTTCTACCAGAGGTTCCAGGAATGGGGCCACCATTGCTTCTACTTAGATAATTGCAGCAGCCTAAAGTTTACCTCCTTTCTTCTATTTTAACCATATTAATATATTGTTTAATCGACTACCGTACTAAGCTTAGAACAATGCTTTAAAAAAATCTTCACAAAACTTTAATCATTTAATAAATTGTACTCTCTTGCACATTATAAGGAGACATCTAATATTTTAACACATTAAATAGTTGCAAATGATGTTTACCTCATTATGAGAGCCGTGTCTTAAAGCACTGTTTAAATATTTTCAAGAAATCCAAATACTTCAACAATTTGACAAAACAATTATCTATATATAAATAATATTTTCATTAATTGTAGGAAATTTTGCATCTATTATATTCCTAAAAGAGAACTCATGGAAAAGATGTTTTCTGAGTTTTTATATGGTCCTAATAGTTACCTCTGGCTCTTAAGAGTGAGTATAAGATACTGGCTTAATTTTATTTGCTTGAAGAAATCTTAAATATGTTATTCCTTTGTATTATGATATTAAGTAATAGTCACAAAGTTTAATAACAAATTGATTTTCTTTCCTTCGTACATTATATAATTTGTTTGCCTAAAGGCCCCCATTTTTTTTTCTTTTTCTTTCTACTTAAAGCCAATACTTTTGCTAGTATATGTCAATCTGTAGGTCATTCTGTGTTGATTTTCTCATGTATAAACTACGACAATCAACATAATTCTTCCAGTAGTTGTTTTTTCAATGATTTTTTTAAAATCATATTTCTGTTGAATCGCTTGGTTTTCTTTTTGTGAACTCCTATTTAGTTAAAAGTTGGGTTGTCTTGGTCTATCTTCTATATCAAATACTTTTATTCAAATTTATTTGACTTATTTCTTCATTTATTTAAAAATTTTTAATTGTAAAATTTTCCATATTTCTTATTTCTAATGGCATTTATTCATGATTATTCCTATTTCTTCCAATTCAATCTTTAGTTCTGAGATGACTTTTTAAAAAAAGTTTTATTTAATTCCTCTCATATGTCTTTCAATTATTTTCTCAACTTTTTGCTTACTTTTTTAACTTCTGATTTAAGCTCTCTTTTTCAGAGCTTTTATTATTTTTAGATAAATTTTTCCTCAATTTGAAATATTAGGTTATATTTTTAAACTTTGTGTGTGTGAGCAGGTCTTTCTCTTACACCTTCACTTTTATAGGGATGCTATTTTGCTGTATATTATTTTATTTCTCTGTACTAATTTCTATAGAATTAAACTACAATTCTTTATTAGTTGCTCATATTTTTTAAATTGAGAAATTTTTCTTGTATTTTTTTTAGAAGGAAATCGTGGGCCTTCATATTGTGGCTAACTCCACCATAGAGCTTTTTCTTTAGTTATTTCTTATAAAATAATCAAACATGTTTATATGCATTCTGAGATATCTCCTCACTTTTTCCTGCCCCTTTTGCCTTTGTCCTGCTCATTTCAATCACATTTCCCATACTGTCTCCCCAACGTAGGGTCGTACTTGGATATAAACTTTGGTTTCTTAGATTTCATAGGGTTCAAACTATTAGCCGTTTCTTCTAACAGTCTCCTTTCAGTCTCCCATAAATTTTGGCCTGAAACTCTCTTTCAGCTTTAGATACTCTTCTCAGTTTGAATTGTAATACTTAGCAGTGAATATCTTTGGTGACTTGAGCGTGTCTCAGGTCCCAGGGCTGTCAGACTCCAGCTGCTTTCCCTCTACTTTCCCTCCTGCAATTTCTTATTCCATGTGGGTCTCATACATTTGACTCCGCACACCTACATTTTAGCTCATGAAACCATTTTGTCACTTGATTTTATATAGATATTTTCCATGTGACTTTTGACTTCGCTATCTTAAATTATCTGTTTTGTTCTGTTTCAATTAAAAGATTGGAGGAGATTCATAAACTCCGCAACCATCTTTCTAGAATAGCTAGCAGGCCCATTTCTGATAGTAAATTCTCAGAGATGGTAAACTATTATATTTGTATGTTGCCATCTTTTTATTGCTTTTGAAAGCAATAAACTCTTTAGATTTTTATTTATGTAGGTTATAGTAATTAACTCTGGCTATTTTTATCACTTTATAATAATGAAGATAGAACTCAAGATTTTACGCATATAAAATTACCAAAAATATTTAAAGGAGAATCCTTTATGTTTTTAACATTTTAATGTTTGACTTTCTAATGAAATCCGAAGCCCAGAATATATACACATGCACAAAACTGCTCAATTTAACACCAAAACTAGCATATAATCAAATTGTTATTACAAAGGTATCATTCAGGATGCAAGAAGCAGTGGCCAAGGTAAGTGTTGCTACTCAGAAATACATTTAAGAGTCAAACAAGCTTCCCTTTAAATGACGCAATCTCTGAAAACCTTTTCATATATGTATGATTATCTTAACTTTGTAGTTACTTATGTTCTCTCATTTATTAGTGTTTTTAAATGTATACTCAGTTGACAGAAAAAACTAAACTCTAATAATACGAGATTTTCATATCTGGGTGTTTATGCTGAGTCATGCCAGCCTTTCTGGTGCATAACCCTCTTCTGTTACTTCATTTTCATCTCTCATAATCAATTTACATCAAACCCAAGAGTTCTCTTAATTTGAACCAATCATTTTAATATATAGTCATACCACTGTATATGTTTTCATACTTATACATATTAGTTAAAGCTATTAAATTCATTACAAAGGAATATCTGGTTTCATAAACTATTATTATCCAACCCAAACAATTATTATTACTGCAACTTTTCTCTGCCTCTACTTTTGCCAATCTATATGTTCTCAAAACAGCAGTAAAAGAGGTCTTTTTATTTTATTTTAGTTTTTTGAAGGAAAGGGTATAATTTCTTTTTTTTTAAGATTTTTATTGGGGGAGAGGAACAGCATTGGGGAATCAGGAAAGGGGAACAGACATGTTGCTGTCGTTTTGTTCTTCAGTCTAGCTGTGGAGGACGTTGCTTCACTGGCCCAAGTTGGCATCATCATTGCGCTCTTCCCGGGCAAGGCAGATCAGTCGCCGGCTTCTGGACAGCTGCTCACGGCAGCTGCTGGCTGCTCATGCTGGCTGCTGGCTACACACAGTAGCCTATGGCAACCCACTGCAGCAGGGGCTGCAGCCTACGCCGTCGCTGGCGACTCATGGCAGCCCCACTCCAGGTTGAGCTGTTGTTCAGCATCTTAGCTGTAGGGCAGT